>NW_013670136.1:41331-74211 GCF_000517525.1 Limulus polyphemus | reverse complement strand
ACTTATTCATCTCAGGAATTTAATCATAGTAATATATATTGTTTGTTTTTTTG
The DNA here is from genome assembly GCF_000517525.1 of Limulus polyphemus. Classification (NCBI taxonomy): domain Eukaryota; kingdom Metazoa; phylum Arthropoda; class Merostomata; order Xiphosura; family Limulidae; genus Limulus; species Limulus polyphemus. Next base: position 74,158 of record NW_013670136.1, on the reverse strand, counting down.
GATTTCGCGCAAAGCTACACGAGAGCTATCTGCGCTAGCCGTCCCTAATTTAGTAGTGTAAGACTAGAGGGAAGGCAGCTAGTCATCACGACCAACCGCCAACTCCTGGGCTACTCTTTAACCAACGAATAGTGGGATTGACCGTCACATTATAACGCCCCCACGGCTGAAAGGACAAACATGTTTGGTGGGACGGGGATTCGAACCCGCGACCCTCAGATTACGAGTCGAGCGCCTTAACCACCTGGTCATGCCGGGGCCCATACAAAATGGAAAGCAAAGTGATTTGAAACACAGACTTTAGTGTTTGTCTTGAAGAAAAGTTGAATTTACCCACAAACCATTTTCAAAAGCTTCCATGTAACTTTACATTGGTGTTATTGTTTCAAAAATCGACATAAACAGAGGTAATCCTTTTAATTAAAAGGTTTTTCTATGTTATTTCTTTCCAAAAAATAATAAAAGTATCACTATAAAAATGTTTTATATAAACATTAAATTCAAACTCTAATTAACATTTTGAAGGCAAATGTTGTTTTTTACTTGCTTTTGGGATTAAGAGTGAAAGTAATTAACTTATATTATAGGTGCTGTAAATATAAGATAAGGAAAAATAAAATTTTGACTCGAAAAAATTAACCTTTTGCATTCACAAGTTCCTTTTTACAATTTTATTCTAAATGGTCCTACTTTACAAAAATATTTTCTGAACAAATAATCTATGATTAGAAGTTCATGAACGAATCTAAAAGCTCAAGCTTTTTTCTTTTTCAAAGAAGGTAATATTCTTAAAAAAAAGCATAAAAGGCCTTTTTACTTTTAGTTCATGGATCTAATAAAGTAAAACTCACTTTTAAAACTCTCAAGCTTTTCGGTTTTAATATTCACCACCGGTGTCATTTTGCTTCAAAACGGCTACCCGGTGAACTGACAAATTAGAGGATCACGACTTTTCCATTCCCTTACCGATGTTTTAAATGGGTAGTATCATTATACAAAACATTCTCAAGTGATTAAGAACCTATAAGAAAATTCTGTAATAATCCAAATTTATATAGTAATTACAAAATGAAATTGGTTACTGAAATGTATGTCGTTTATAGCTGTTCCCCAGTGGCACAGCGGTATGTCTGCAGACTTACAATGCAAGAAACCGGGTTTTGATACTCGTGGTGGGTAGAGCACAGATAGCCCATTGTGTAGTTTTGTGCTTAACTTCAAACAACAACAACGTTTATAGGTTTCGTCTTCACGAAATATAATTAGAAAATATTATGAGGCTTTGGTGGAACCATAAAAAAAAATTAAGAGTCGAGACTGTCCACACTGCAACTTTTCAGAAAAAAAACAACAAAAATTAACAATACTGTGACTAGGATACATTCACAATGCGAGATATTTACATTACATCAATTAATGCAAATGAGATTTTAATAACTATGTAGAAAAAGGAAAATACTTCTTCAATCATGTATAATATTATTTATACCACAAGATTAATTGAATGGAACTAAATGGGAGAATAATTTGACCATAGACTCTGTAAAAAAATATTCATGAAGATTGTCACTCCCATTTATCTTTTTCATACCAATCTTTCAATAAACATTCAATACCACCAAAATATAAAATAATATTAAAGTATGGACCAAATCAAAGAAGTATGATTACTTACGCATCAAATATTTTTGCCAATTACTAATTTATATAATCAAGTTCAAAACTTACCATGGAAATAGTCTTATCACATAAACAATTGCCAAATACCTTCAGATCCGTAGTAATAGTATACATAATCTTAACTGTATACTTTTTAAACAGAAAGTTATTACTAAAGCAAGATGGGTCAACACATTTTTTAAACAAAACCTTTTCAGGTGTCAACTAACAACTGCAGAAATATAATTTTATTATTTAACTTATTTTTTGCAGTTGAATGTTGTTCTTAAGCAACGCCACTATGTCCACACCACAGGGTATCAACATGGATTTTTTTCATTGTAAGTCCACTAGGGGGGGGGGCGTTTTTTATAATTCAATAAGTCGAAAGATATATAGAAGAAAACATTACAAATATGTTTTCTGAAAGTTAACGTTTTTCTTACTTGAAAATGTATTTCCGATGGATACCTCTTCACACAATTAAGTATCTCCCCTGCACATCTGCCTTAGAGATTTGCATACCACTAGCCCTGAGGCAACTCATCTAACCTGATGATGACAAAACCTTGTCGAAACTTTGTACATTTGCTGTTGTGTTAAACTTATATTAAAGTTTTTCTTCATTACCCATTCAAACCGTCTCCAACCATTATTAACTTCACGTGCTCTAACGTGAATTGCATTACTGCATGATGACGTAATCACGCAACAAAGCCCTCCACCAATAGGAGGGCGACACACCTCCATGTGTACTAACTCCCATGTATTTGTACTCGTGAATCTTCATTCTTTGACGAAGCAGGTAACAAAATGTGCAACGGAAGTGGGAAGGATGGATAGGAATGTGTATGAAGAGGTGAGTATATTGGAAATACATTTTCAGCTAAGAAAAATATTAACTTTCGAGACGATACCACATCTCTTCACACAGTTAAGCTAGAATCCCGAGTTGAGGTGGGCCAGTGCAAAGATTTACATAGATAAGCTCCGTTCAGAAAGTGCCCAAAGTAAGCTCATGGAATGTGACATCCCATGGCAGGGACTCCATAGAGACACATCCATAAGAGACCGAATCTCATCCCTTCCAGGGTATACTCTTTGTTCGGGAATAAAGGTAGGAAGAGGCAGATGAAGGAACCCATGTACCAGAGGGATGGGTGGAACAAGAAAATGGCTGTCCAAGTACTTGCACATAAGGTTGTAGAGCCAGTATGTCTAACATGGTTGGGGAACATTCAGACCATCCCTTGTGCTCACTTCAACTCTTCCATCAAACTTTATAGACAGACACCAGCTGCATGAGGACACAGTAGCCATGACACAGAGAATGATATGGTGTGAGCACACCTCAATTCAACTGAACAAACATTACCTACAGGAGGATGGCATGGTTTGTTAGTGCATGCTCACCTCAACTCTACTGAACAGACACAATCACAGGAAGGTGGTGCATGCTAACCTCAAATCAATTGGACAGTTGCAGACTGCAGGAGGAGGGCACAGCGTTGCATTATGCACACGTCTCAACTCTAATGAACAGTCTCTAGCTGCAGGATGAGGGTTTAATAATGGTTGGAGACGGCATTTGCTGTTATGTTAAGCTTATATTAAAGTTTTTCTTCATTACCCATTCAAGCCGTCTCCAACCATTATTACTCTCAAAGTGGGTTCCTCGTCATCGAACAAGGATGAGGGTTTGTTTGTTTGAAGTTAAGCACAAATCTACACAAAGGGCTATCTATGCTCTGCTCACCACAATTATCTAAATCCGGTTTCTAGCGTTGTAAGTCCACAGACACACTACTGTGCCACTGGGAGGCACAAGATGAGGGCACAGCATTATAGTGTGTGCATATGTCAACTCTATTGAACAGATTCAGGCTGCACAAGGAGGGCACAAATGGCATATGGTATAGCTATACGAGGGTTCACCTGTACTACACTGACAGTGTCACCACCATCCGTGTCCCACCATATTGGCACCCCTTATTCTAGCCTCAGTGGTTAAGTCACAATTGGCGAGAATTCACCTTAGTCCACCACCCCAGCAGTTAGGAACTAGTAAATGGCAAGGGTCTCCCATGTTTCACTTGCTGAGAAAAATAGAGGGTGGAATTTACATGGGGAGACTCAGAGAAAATGCACAGATCTTTGTCGTTTAGTCCAGAAAGGTCTTTTACTGGAGATAGTGTAACGGGTGATTGTGTAACCCTATTTTCAAAAGCTAGCAAGTGCAAACCAGGCAAATGGGTAGACCACCCCTGGTGCTGTGTTTTTCTATGAAAGCCCATGGAATAGGTACAGTCTAAATCTGACAAGAATCACACACACACACACACATATATATATAGGTATACCACGAGGATGCCTCAAGTGGTCTTGAAGAACATATAGTGGGCATATATGAGCAGATAGTAAAAGTGATTTCAGTTATACTGGGTAAATGCAGATTTTGGAAAATAAATATACCCTAGGAGGCATCACTAGCCAGCTGCTGGGATCCTATGAATGTTGAAATGGACTCTGAAAGGGAAATAGTACAGACAATGGGATGTTAGAAAAATGTGTATCTGCAAAAGCCAAAAACCACCAGGAGATAAAACAGCCAGAAGGCGTAGAGATGATAAATGTGTGGAGAACGTCCACACGCCCATTTGAAGGAGGTCGTCCTAGGGCCAGCAAAGGAGAGATGCAAAAGAAGGAAAGGTGACAAATCGAATGCAAAACAAATGAGAAAGACATTCCAACTACAGGAGGTAATGGACCCCCAGTAAGGGGAAAATAAAAGGCGCCTGTATAAAAAACAGAAGGTACACCAAACAGACCAACAGATCATGGGAGCTGATCTGGGTCCGAATATACCAATAGGTGAATGACAGGAGGAGATAGAAAAGAAGTACAGGTAATCTCCTGAGCAGTTAAAGTCTGAGGAAGGAAAAATTGGATCTGGGAGAGGGACATAGACGTGTGATAGAAGAGGGTGCGAGAAGAAACCATAAGATGGGCATCTGAACAGTAGTAATAATAGATGATAAGGAGGAGGAAACAAGCCATGGAGAAAGAGACAATAAAGTAGAGGTATAGACCACCAAATCATTGCCAAACAGTCAAGGAAACGAGCAGTAAGGTGATCACAGAATAACTACAAAGAAGAAAGGAGTGGTGGAAAGATTGGTGACAAAACACCCGCCACAGTTGCTGATAGAAAAATGCAGTAGAAGGATGACAAGAATGCAAAATGAGGAGTGACACAAAAGCAGAAAGTCCAGCTCAAATGGTGTCAGATTGAGCAAATTCCATGCACTGGGAGGAGGGAAGATAACTCTTGATGAAAGGACGTGTGAGTGTGAAATAAGAGAGAGAGGAAATTGGGAAAAGGAAGGGGGATCTAAATGCCATCGGCTGGGCAAAGAGGCACCGACAAAAGTAAAACAGTGTGTGAAGATGAAGACCAGTGAGAGTAGATGAATAGGGGAATGGGCATATAGAAAGAGGGGAGACCAGGCTAGGCTGAGAAAATACAAGTGGAGCCAAATGATAAAGAATAGTGGACCATCAGAGAACCTGGAGTTGTAAAGGGTAGCAAATGTATTCAGGAAGGGCATGACCAACCAAGAGCAAACTCCACGAAAGTCCTGGGCTGTAGAGACCACTTCATTGATGGAATGCAGACTTTTGAAGAGAGGTGGTCCACCATCAAGATATAAACTCAAGGCAAATGTTAGGCAAGAAGTCCAACTTGCTGTGAATGGGCCCAGAGTGGTATGTCTAATACCTGAAAGCAAAGGCACTGGGAACAGGAGTCTCTTGACTGGGTGGTGCAAAAAATGATTATGTAAGAGACTGAATGGAACATGACCAAGTGGTCCACCAGTAGGGACAGGAATGGGAAAAAGCCCAAAGCACAGGATATAATGTGAAGAAGGTAGTCCAGTAGATAATTTCCAAGTGTCGAAAAAGAAAGTTGACGAATAGGACGGGAGTAAGAAGCCTATTAAGCATGTGATGATTCACAACTCATTGAACAATGGCTACAACGATCCGGACAATTAACGAGCTTCTAAAAGCTATAGACGAAATAAGGCTTAAGTGTGAACAATGTTACACACTTATGACCAAATATAAACCACAATCCTTTCAGAATTCACGATAAAAATTAAAGCTTTTGAAATAAAAGCTAAAGATTTCGAACATCAAAGTTACGAGAACGATGCAAGTCTCATGAAATTGAACACAGACTAAAAACTTTTAAACACGTCTAGTCAATACAATACAGAGGAAGAGAATGAAGATTCATGAGTGCAAATGCATAGAGGGAGTTAGTGTTCATGGAGGTGTGTAGCCCTCTTATTGGTGAAGAGCTTTACCACATAAGTATGTCATCATATAGTAGCGCAATTCCAGTTAGATCATTTGAGATTAGTTGGGAGTTGCATCAAGGTTAGTAGTATACAAATCTCTAAAGCAGACGCGTGAGGAAGATAGCTTTAATTGTGTGAAGAAGTGTGTCTCGGATTTATTGTAACATCCTGTTATACATATGCAAATCTTTTCATTGTAAAAAGTATGGCAAGTAAACTTCAATTAGTATGTTGGGACAGCAACAAAATGACAAAACTTTGGCAGAAAATTGAATATTTGAAAAAAAAAACAAGTGACAAAAATATTTCATTAGTTATTGATTTTGGCAAGAATAATGTTTATTGCAAAACATCGGTGCATTATCACCCACAAGTTATCAAATAATCGCAAAACTTTAAGAACTAGCATTTACTTCTACACAACAGTATAATTATGTGATAAAGATAAATTTATACAAGGTATATGTATATTCTCTACATTAAAAGTTTCTTGTAATGTTCCCTACTATGAAATATAGGGTGTAATTATATTAATTACATCAAAGTTTTTCTACATACATATGTGTATAATGAATTCTCTGTACGGTTTCAAAACCAATCTGAAGTTTAAGAACATGGCGATATTATACTTGCTGTCAATTCTGTAGTTTGAATCCCTTTTATAGAGCATCATAAAACTTCCTGTTTTTAATGTGTGATATGATGTACTTCCTGTCAATTGTTCAGAAGTGAGTTATTTATTTCTGTATAAATTATGTTTTTCTTCGTGCATTCACAATGAATTGACATCATGTTTAAAACTGCTAAAACAATTTCGGAGCCTCACGATGCCGCTACATTCCATGTTGCCACATCTAGTCGTGCTCTATCTGACAACTGTGCAATTTTGAAAATAGCTCGGTCTTAAGGCTATCATGTCGAAAACACACCCATCCTCCCTGAAAGATTTCCATAAACCATCTGAGTTAGATAATTGTTTTGTCAATTTTAAATGTAGTACTTGAATTATTTTCCTGACTTAATTTTATGATAATTAAAAAAAAAAGAGTCAAAATCATCAAGCAGCATTTACGTTTTGAAAATTTAACACAATACTTCACATACACACACACATAAAAGCTGGAAATTAGTATTTACATGGTTTCCTTTTTGCATAACAGGCTTTCCACATTGATACAGCGACCCTTTCCTTAGCAAATGTAGCACACAAATTGTCACAAACTGGTTAATACTTTTCTAATCCTAATAAATTGTTATCACATGATGTAACGAATACATTCTCTCGTGAAAAATCACTTGATAGCTCAAAATGCCACTTCCTTTCATTGGTCAACACGATTAGGACTCACCATGTGCATCTCGGCAAATCATTAGAGCATTCATACAGTTCTTACACTACTGTTTTCTCAGTTCACTCCCCTTGGACATTCAAGTATATATACTTTCAGCATCTTCCTTCTTATCAGCTTAGAAAAGGTGATACAAAACAGTACTCTATTGTTCGACTCATCTGTCTAAACTTCTGATTCCCGAATTAACCAGTGCACAACATTTTCATCAGTCACATACAGCTTTAACTTGTCAGTGTGTTTTACATTCTTAACACGTCATATGAATGTTGTAGCACATAGTTTTATGTACTGAGTTACCAGAGAATGAGATAAAGATCACTTCACCCTAAGCCAAATTGCATCAAAACCTACCAAGCTGCCACACTAGAACTTTATCAATGCTTTATCATAGCAACTCTTCTGCTAAATCTATCCTTGCATCTAATACAGATCTCCACCACTCCACACATTCTTGTGAACATAGTGGTACATTTGCTCTAAAGGGTAGACCACACTCCATCTCCACAGGAAACTGTATTTCTCAGATCAAATATGAGCATGTTCAGCAAACAACCACTTCACTTCTGCTCTGTTGCATCATATGCCATAATGATGTATGATAAGTGTTCCTTCCAGTCAGTTTGGTCGGGATTAAGAAACTTTACATGCATCCACTTAAAAGTATTATCCATTAAATCAAAACACCCGACTGGGGTGATAAAGTCTTCAACAAACCCAACGTTTTGCACAGCTCAAAATAACTGGTTTTTAAAACCAGCCCCTTGGTGTAAATCTTCCTATCCATTGTTCAGCCAATACATCAGCAATGGACTTTGCTATTTTATTTACTATGGATAAGCTTAGTCCATTCAGTGAAACAATTAATAAAAGCCAACACATATTTATTACATTATTCTGTTTTGGGGAGAGAGTAACTACATCTAGGGCTGCCCCCAGTGGCACAGTGGTATGTTTGTGAACTTACACTGCTAGAATCCGGGTTTCGATAACCGTGGTGGGCAGAGCACAGATATCCAAATATGTAGCTTTGTGCTTAATTACAAACAAATATCTAGAGCTATTCGTTGCAATGGAAATAATATCTTTACCATAATTTGCTCAATTTCTGGATTCAAAATTTAGGAGTATTTCTTGCACAATTTTCTTGGAGCAGGGGAGCCCCTCAGGGGATGTGTGAGACACAGTCCCTTTGCTACCTCACCAATGTTTACAATTATAAATTGAAAAATGCATGGATTTAATTAAATAATTTAGAAGAAATGACAAGACTAATCAATTATGAAGCCAGACGTGTTTCGGGGGCTAGAATTGTGATTTGGTAAGGTTAAGCTCATCCTAGAGCTCCCATCCATAGACGTTAATATGACCAGAAGAACCACTTTTACATACCAGCGCAGTTACATTGGGCAAAGTCTGAAAAATCTACTGCCTATAAGCTCTGGGGATCACTAGTTATAGCACATATTGAGAAACATGTCTTGGTGGTTTATAAAATGGTGCAGCACATCTTCAAGCACTCGTAACTACTCATTTCAGTGTGCCAGACTATGTGCATACACGTTACATTCCTCCATCTTCAGAAATCATGCTTTATCTCGCTGTATGGCAAGTAGCGCCCAAACTAGACTTGAATCCTTCACTTTCTCTCCCCAGAGCTCCTGAAGTGTTCTTTATGATGTCCATCCGCCAGTAGGTTTATCATGTACTGTAGTTTGATGTTACTGTTGCTGCAATGGCTTTTACTACAATGCAGTATCTAGGAGAGAGAGAATAAACGAACGGACAAGCACTGTTTGGTGAAACCATTTGTTGGTATTTCTGTGTTGCAGGCCTGGTTGGTGATGTACAGCAAAGTCATGTCCTTGTAATATTGTGATACATGTGAAATTGTCCATTACAGATTTTTAAAGTTCATGAGCCACTTGAGTGATGCTCTGTCCATGCAATGGTGAACATTCTGCCAAACAAGTAGTGTTGAATGTTTGACAAATATTACAACTGAAATCAGTTCTTTCTTGTCATGCAGCAATTGAACTCAGGAGCTGTCAGTATATGGAATTAAGCATTCTACTCCTTTCTGCCTCTGCAACAATGCCATTCCAATTCCTCAACTGCTGGCATAAGTATTCAGCTGAAAAAAACAATCCCAATTCTGTCTTTGATATGCTAACACTGGAGCTTCTACTAAAGGACATTTTAATGACTGAAGTGTTCCATTATAGTCCTCAGCCCATTTAAGTGCCCATAGTGATTCATGATAAAATGGTGCCATCACTGACAGTTTTAGCAATGGCAAGAAAGTAAAATAAACAACTGTGACTTGAGTGTCACATTGCTCACACATTGGTGGATTATTCCTCTTAATTCTTGCACAAGCTAGAGGGCCAATTAGTGACGATATGCTCTATCTGGAAAAGTCTGTTCATACATTGCTCACCCCAAATTGCCTACCTACTAGCATGAAACTTTGCTTTGATCTTGGATTGAATGAGGACACAATAGGTCTTGAGCACGGAACATCTGTCCACTCTCAAAGAGGTGGAAGAGGACATGGAAAATGTTCAGTGCACTTGAGTTGAAGCTGCTTAAACTGTGGAATAAAAGTTTGCTTATCATTAAACAAAATTCCTAAAACTTTGTTTCAGCAGCAACCACAGGACTTTGTACACCTCTCAGAAGGAGCTTAGGGCCATGGTGCAATTCTACTTGGAGGTAAAAGTGCATACTAATAGTTTCAGATTATGAAAAATTACATTTGTTTACGGGGTCCACTCACCCAATTTACTAAGAGCAGTTTGAAGCTGCCATTCAATGACTGACAGGAAATCTGAAAGTTATCAGCACATTGTTTATTTGGAACTGTAGGAAGTTGTTCTTTGATTATTTTAACCTAGATGCTTAAGACACAACACTGAGATACTTTAGCTCCTGTGAGAAGAATCAGGATAGTGTTGATTCCACTCTGCTAATATTTTATTGATAAAAGTGGGTAAATGATCATGCAACCCATATGAATAGAGGTACTGTAATATGCTAAATCTTCACGTGGTGTAAACTTTTTGTTTAAGATAATAAAAAGAAATAGAAGTATAGTGCTCCCTCTTGACAAATAATTATTTTATTGATATTCCCAGGTGAAACAAGTGGTCCATGGTGGATCTCTATCTGTAAAAGCATCACTGAGTATTAAAGAGGAGTTTGTTTTGTTCAAGGAAACAAGACAAACATTAAATGTCCTCTCTAAAACTTTATATAGACATCTAGTCAAAGGAAATGGTCCATAATTAGAAGTAATCTTGGGATCCTACCCCTTAAAAAAAGGGATGGTAATAGCCTCCTGCCAAATCTGGTTGAAAAGAACCACAGGAAGATAAAAAAATGCTAGAGAGATGACACAGCATCTTGTAATGGACGTCATCTAGTCCAACTGATGTAAAGCTAGAGCAAAGCAAAGCAAGCATTAAGTTCCACAAAAGTAAGTGTTTAATTATAGTCATAAAAACAATCAGGCTGAAAAGAAGGTCAAGTTTTTTCAACCCATGTCCTGATGGCCAAAAAGACAAGGGGAATAGGTAAAGGTGCTGTAAAGTTGAGAAAGGCACTTTCTAAGAATGTTGGCAATATATTGTTACTCAGTAACTTATTGTTGTTGTTTTTTAATATTCTCCCAAATGACTATGGTAAATGAGATGCTGGAAGTGAATTTAATCCAAGAGCCCTTCTGAGTTTGACATCTGACCTGTTTTGTACGAGCACAAACCTTCTGAAAAGGTTATGTGGTTGACAAGATTAGGATATTATGCAGATGATACACCAAGCTCGATTCTAAGCCTTTTGTGCCCTTTGGAAGTTGGTTATTCACTACAGGACATGGAAATAATTATATTTTCCAGTACTGAAGAGGAAAAGTTTGTGATATCAGAGGATATATTCCACAGATTAACTCCTTCCATCAATGTTTTCACCATCCCAGAGTAGACTGTCCATTTCAGTCTCCCAAGATGATGAAAGGAGATTGCAAACACTTGATAAAATAAAGAAGATTCTGCTTGGTCAATTTCTTCTTTTCGTTCAGTAAAAAAAAAAACATTGTGAGGGTATGACCAATGAAGACTTAAATAGCAACTGCCTCCACAGATGTAGTAAATTGAACATTTATGAATGGAGTATGCTGGTCAACCAGCAGTGCTACTTCACCATGATTCCATTAATCACACAACCTGTTCTTTCTGTAAAATAAAAATTGCCAAATGGTGACAGTATTGGCTGTTTTAAAAAGGTTTCTTGTATGGAGATCCACAGAGGATGGTAATAATCAATCACCCCCAAACTGAAGTAAAAATCTTGATAGTTCCATTGTATTATTATGACAATTTTCAACTCAATGTAGGAGATCTAGGTGGGGGAGCTCTACTGCTTGTATTTGCAAGCACTTTTCTTCTTCTCCATGGCAGGTCTATTGACCTTTATATACTCTGCCTAGTACTAAAGAAGCAAGTCTTCACAAGTAGAATGAGATTCCAGTGAGTGAGGGCAAGACAAAATAGTGGTCTTAAACATTAGGACCAATTGAACTAGCCCCAAATGCTCATTGTTACTACTGGCAGGAAGAGAGATGGGTGTGGATATGTATATATTCACCCATTTGTCTACAAAGGGCAATAGAGCATGTAAATGGTTGGAGAAAAACTCCACAGGCAAAGCAGAGACATTGGTCTACACTCTCATTGTAACAGTGGAATAGAATACAGCACCATAACTGTTTTGAAAAAGGCGTTACTAGCTTCAGGGTACAAGATGTAATTGAGAGCCTTAATTCTCTGTACCTCCTTCTCCTCAGTTCATTTGAAGCAATCTAGAAGAAGAGAGGTGGGAACCAGAGCAGTTTACACAGCATGGTCCATTTTAATACTCGATGATTTTATGGTTTTTGCCATTAAACAAGCACAAATTAAAAAGTCACAAGAAAATGTTTTATAGTGCCTAAATCGCTAACAGTGGAAACAATAGAGAGGGTTAGAAATATAAGGCCAAACTTTGCAACACAAACAAGGTGCCTATAAATTGGCAGTGGGTGCTGTGATGTATGGTTTAATATGAACACTCTAGTTATCTCTGACATTCCATTTTATCAAGAGATTTGTTGACAACCGACACTTTCTGATCAGAGTATTCTTCAAGAATTTCTTAACTCTGAATAGTAAAAAAGATCCCTCTCAACAATGACTTTTCCTAAGGAATTCAAAGTATTGTGCAAGGTTACTTCAATGGATATATCTCCAATAGCCATTTATTTCAAGAAGAATTCATCATCTTGCAATCCCGATGTGTTAAAATGCATTCAGATCATTAAAATTAAGTCATCTGTAGTCTTATAATACCAGGCGTTATGAAGTGCCAAATTTTTTCAATTTATTTTACGTATCAAGCATCAATGAGCTTATAATGGTTTGCTTGAAAACATTTATTAGTTTATTGTCTGTACCCAGTACACAAAAAAATATACAAATATATATACACATATCACTATTTCAGATTTCAGTTAAATACAGTTCCTAAAAAAAACTGAATCTGATATAAATACCACAATAATTTTTTTGCCAGTTCAAAAAATAATTACAAACATCAGTGATAACAGCCAATTATTTACTGAAAATGTATAGATCAAAACAGCCAAGTTTTTTGGTGTTAATTTCTTTGGCTTCATCATATACGAAAAATGAATCTTGTATCTAAACACAACAGCAGCAACACATATATTATTTATTCCACTTAAAACACAAACGTTATTCTAAATGACTGATAGTTTTAAATGAGCTAATGAAAATGTATGGATCAAGTCAATTGAGTTTGTTGTGATCACTTATTTTGTTTTTTCTTTTCAGCTTCTTCTTCTTTCTCCTTTTCTATTTCTGCCGCATACTTCTCTATGTCTTCGGGGTCTAACATCTGAAAGATAAAACATAGAGGAAAAAAATACTTACAGCCCCAGTTATGTAAGTTATATATATGCAAGCCTCAAAGTATTATCTAAAATAAGAAAGCCACAAAAAGTAAGAGGCTACTCTTATATAAGAACTGTGCAACTTATGAGAAAAACAAAATTCAAGACCTACATTTTCGCATTATAACACAATATACGAATGGTTTTGCCCTCCTGTGGTGAAACTTTGTTACAGGAACTTTTTTTTTATAAGCAGAGCTTCAACCTGAATTCAAGTCATGCTGACCAAAATGAACAATATTCTAATTGCAACTTATGTCAGATTTACTTGCATGTTTCCTTTCATTGTGTTTAAAGTCTAGGACCAAATGGTCAAGCTAGGTAAGTGGATTTTTTTTGTACTAGTAATCGAAATTAATGAATCTATTTAATGAATTACATCATTTTAATGAATGTCAGTGTTGTTGAACATTAACTTAATTATTTCTAAATTAGATGGTAATGTAATTACATTAACTTTTTTGGCCCAAACTGAAGAAACCATATGTAATTAATTTAAAAATTACTATTTAAGCTCAAAATTTTTTTCTCTTTAAAACAATGCAATGCAGGTCTTCTTTTTAGTGTAAAAAACACATTTCATAGAACTTTTAAATATCAACAACTTACAGATGACAGTGTATATCCTGCCCACCCACCAGGCTGTTAAATGCAGACTTTTAGTTGGCTAAAGCCATGTTTTAGTACTTAAAAGTGATACAATAAATTAAGTTAATTTATCTTTTTTTTTTCCAGTAATACATCATTTTCATCTAAGATTTCATAGCCTTAAACCTACAATACAGCAACAGTATTTAGCATTTATCTTTATTAGACAGAAGTTTTTTTTTTGTTTGTAATTAAACACAAAGCTACACAATGGGCTATCTGTGCTCTGCCCACCATGGGTATCGAAACCCAGATTCTAGCATTGTAAGTCTGCAGACATACCGCTGTGCCACTGGGGGGCATTAGACAAAAGTAAGTATAATTTAAGTATGAAAACTTTGGGCTTGTATTTAGAGTGGAACAACTCCTAAACATAAACAAATAAAACCTTTATAGGAAATACCACACTAGTAGTGTTTTGTATTTAAAAGTAAATGTGAAGTTGCTGAGTCATATTTTAGGATACACACTAACTAACAAACAAATGTATGGAACACATCATAAACTCTGAGTACTTGAACCATTGAATCTAATGTAAAAAAATGTATGGAACAGATCATAATCTCTGAGTACTTAAACTATTGAATCTAATGTAGCAAAATGTATGGAGCACATCATCAACTCTGAGTACTTGAACCATTGAATCTAATGTAAAAATGATTTAATTTCCAAACTTTTCCAATATAGCTCCTTTCTCACCTTTAGAGGTTGTCCTTTTTTCATGATGGCTACTTCCACATTTTTTCCTTGGACCACCTCTAACAGAGCTTTTATAGCAAGTTTTATAGTTGCTTCATCTGACTTAATAACTTCCTCATTGTAGTTCTTTTCCAAGTATTCTCTAACTGTTTTAGCATTTCGACCTGTAGCATTAGCCTGAAACACATAAAATATGTTTCAATAATCAGAAATTTTAGTAGTTAGTGCAATCTTCCTCTAAAAACTATATATGAGATCAAATAGGAATTTATTTTTGTTTATGAGTTTTTTGTTTTTTTAAGTCATGGATCATAAGACATCCTAATATCAATTTGTGGCAGGAAATACCCCAATAACCAGAGCTTGGTATACTAAACTTAATGTATTATCACAACAGCTGAAATCTTATCTATCTGTCAAATTAAATAGTTTTTTTTATTTAATCTATCTCAGTTTAGCTGATTTAATGCAGTTTTGTATATTCTACTTACATGGAATACTTGTGCAATTTGTATGTTCGGTTTGTAGGTTGGAGGCTATCCTAATTAAAGTAGAGGCAATAGATAAAGAGAAGTGTAGACTGTGGGAAATGGCAACAAGATTTGAAGAGGAGCTTAAACTTTTACATGCAAAGAATACATCAGCTAACAATGACTGAGAGGAAGTTAGAAAGAGTAATATTGGGGCTAAAAGTAGTGGATTTAAATGTACTGAGCAACAGATTTCAGCCCTTGGCTTCTGCAGATGAATAACTACTGGAGGAAAGAAAAACAAAAGGGACAGAGAAGAATTGGACGATAAACTTAAGGAGGTTATGGTTATAGGTGATTCCTTGATAACGTACGTGGATAGGATAGTCTGTGGGGTAAATAGGGAGAAAAGAATCAGATTATGCTACCCAGGGGCACAGGTGGAGGATATAACTGACAGAGCAGGAGATATAATAAAGGGGGCTAGCAAAGATGCAGTTTTTGTTGTGCACATAGAGGTTAATGATGTAGAGAAAGGTAGGTCAGAGGAGCTAATTAATAAGTACAAGAGGTTGATAAAGGCATTTAAAGAAAAAGCCATAACTTAATTGTCAGGGATACTGCCCAAAATTAACTGTGAAGATGAAGTTAGGTAGTTCACTAGGGCTAGATGCCAGGCTTAGGTTAGTATGAAAGGATGAGCAGATTGGCTGGTTAGACTTGTGGGATCAGTTCAGTGGAAGAAGGTAGCTTTTTGGAATGGATGATTTAAGTAGGATAGGGGCTGGTTTGTTTGCTAGGGCTATGAACTCAGCTATAAGGGAAGTTTTAAACTAGGAGTAGAAAGTGGTGAGGACCAGGAAAAACTAAATACAAAAAGAATAAGAGGAAGAGAAAAGTTCAGCATAGGAAATAAGTATAGACGTTTTTATAAGTGGTAGGCCTAATTGTTATTATTGTAATGCTAAAAGTATAAGAAATAAAATAGATGACTTTAGAGCACTGGTAGGAATGGAGGATTTTGATATAATGGGAATAACTGAAACATGGTTAACGTAGATGACTTTGATGACAGAAATTTCTTTGAAATACAGGGTTACAGGCTATTTAATAGGGGACAGAGTACTAAAGAGAGAGGGAGGAGTGGCTTTATATGTGAAATATGAGTAACAGCCTATTGAAATTGAGAATATCAAAGACAACAGCAAGGAGGTTGAATCCATTTAAATTTCTATTAGTGGATATAAAGGGAAAAAGCTTTTAGTATGAACATTTTACAGACCAGCAGATGATACTGATGAAATTAGTGAGAAACTTTACAATGAGATTAAGATTTTGCAGCTCTTAATGAAGTCCTAAATATGGGTGATTTTAATTTCAGGCATACAGATTGGAAAATGCTAGAGTCAAGTGGTGAGGAAGAAGGGTTTTTGGACACTGTTCAAGATGGTTTTCTTCAACAATTAGAAACATTGTTATTTTAGATTTATTATTAACTTAAAATACAGAAATGATTGAAAGGGTGGAAATTGGGGAACATACTTTGGTTAAAATTTTCAAAAAAGCATTTTGAAGGGATGCAACAAGAATTATCTGTTGTGAATTAGGCAGCTGAGTTATATGGAGACATTGATCAGATGTGAAAAATGTTTAAAGATAAATTTTTACATATTCAAGGTAAAATTAACGAAAAGCATCATAAATCTAAGAAATTTTAGTTGACTGGTATGATGGGAGATTTAGATTTAGATAAAGAAGGCTTGTATCTAATGATTATGAGATGGCTGGGTTTTTAAATTTTGCTTTTTCTTTGGTTTTTCATAATGAATATTTAAGCAGTATTCCACATCTTGAACAGTTCATAAGTGGAAACAAGATAAAACAAGATGATGACGTTAATTCTGAGCTTTTTTAAGAAAAAATTTTGAAGTTTAAAGAATGATAAGGCTCCTAAGGCAGGTAATATTTCCCAGGGGTTTTGAAGGAGGTTAAGGATTGAATATGTGAAACACTTGCTACTATTTTTTGTAAGTCCTTGAATAGTGGGCACGTACCAGAGAATTGGAAGTTAGCTAATGTCACTCCTCTTTTCAGGGGAGGTGATAAAAATTGTCCCAGTAATTATAGGCGTATTACTCTTACATCAGTTGTGGGAAAAGTTTTGGAAAGTCTGATAAAAGATACATTGCAAAGCCATTTAACAAAGTTTAGAATTTTATTGGATAGTTAACATGGTTTCACTAAGGGTAAATCTTGGCTTAAAAATCTTTTGCCATTCTTTGAAAAGGTTACTGCTCATGTAGATGAGGATAAGATTGTAGATTTGGCGTATCTGGATTTTTAGAAAGCATTTGACAAGGTTCTACATAAAAGGGTTGTAAAAAAATTATTTCTGTAGGTGTAGGGAATAAGTTAGCAAATTGGATAGAAGAGTGGCTGAATGGAAGAAAGTGGAAGGTTGTTATAAATGAGTTGAGTGAACCTGGATTAATGTTACAAGTTGGTTACCTCAGAGCTCAGTCTTGGGACCTTTGCTTTTTTTTATTTACACCAATAACACAGGTGAAGGAATGGTTAATAAATTACTTAATTTTGCAGATGATACTCAGGACTTGGGTGTTACTAGCTGTGAAGAGAATGCTGCTGATTTACAAAAGGATTTAGCTCATTTAGTGAGTTGGGCAAATATATGGCAGATGGGTTTTAATTGTAATATATGCAAGATAATGCATGGCGGTTATCATAATTTGAATGGGAATAACCTTAGCAGTGTCATGAAAGAAAGGGATCTTGGTGTAATATTTGATCAGTCTCTTAAGCTATCCAAGCAGTGTGCTGTTGCTAGTGATAGAACAAATAGGATTTTAAGTTGTATCTACAGAAATATTGAATATAAATGTAAAGAGGTTATAATTTCATTGTATAAGTCACTGTTTAGGTTACATTTGAAGTATTGTGTTCAGTCTTGCGCTCCTTACCTTAGGAAAGACATTGAATTGTTGGAATGGGTTCAGAGGAAGGTTACCAGAATAGTGTTTTGGATGAAGAAGTTGTCATATAAAGAGAGGTTGAAATCTCTCAAATTTTTTTCTCTTGAAAAAAGAAGAGTTAGAAGGAATCTGATTGAGGTGTTTAAGATTGTAAAGGGAATTGATAGTGTTAATGCATCGTCTTTTTTCATACTTAACAATGAGAATAGTAGGACTATGGACAGAGATATACATTTTAGCAAGACAGAAGTCATCTTCAGCTAAGACAGTTTTACTTTTCTAACAGGTTGGTTGGCCTCTGGAATAGGTTGCCTTCAGATGCTGTGGAAGCAGTAAATTTAAGTGAGGTTAAGAGAAAGCTTCATAGTATTATCAATGATAAGGGCTGGCTTTAAGTTGTTTTTTAATTTATTTATTAATAATGTTAGTTTACTTTAGAGGATGGGAGAGCTGAAATGGACCAATTGGTCCCATGTTGTCCCATAACATTATGTTATGTTAAAATGAATAACAATTGCTTTATAACATTATCAGTTTAATATACATTATGGCCTCTAGTTTTTTTAGGTTACGATTGTATTGATATTTCTGTGTTCATCATATAAGCTGAAGCAAATCTATAAATTTGATATTTAAGGAATATAACTAGTAGATTCACATCTTTATTAACATTCTGAGCCCTCGTGTGATCAGATTAATAGCATTATCTGTGTTTTATTACATTTTGTTAGTTTTGATCACTAAAGAGGGGGTGAGTAAGGTTATTTGCAAAATGGTCAATACAGAAATTTTTTAAGTGATAACATTGTGTATCATTTAATTTTATGGATATCAATGCATTTTTAAGGGTTTTTTACAATGACCTAGAACTGTACACAAGAAAACTAGAGGGAAAATGTACACAAAACTGATAATTAAACAGAAATATTTTCACTTGTTTGTGTGATTCTTTTGCTTACCAGTTAATGAAATGACTAGCTATTGCCTTATTAATTGCTGTATGATAATTTTCACATTCATGCAAATATTTAAAGCCATTTTGAGCTTTAATTGGTAAATTATTAATGAAACTATGATTGAAAATCTTTCAACTGTTAAATTACTTGCTCATACTGACCTGCAGAAGGTAGTAAAAGCCACCAAAGACTCTGATCAATTTGAATTAGATCCATAATTGTTTGGTACTTTTTAAAGTTGTATAAATATGCAATGTTTCACATTTGCATATCAAAATGCACAATAAATTTATATATCTGCTGAACTATAAATTTAAGAGATAAGTATAGTTATTTTATTTCACATAAATTATAACACACAAACAATAATTTAGGTTGCTACTGTTCGAATGTTTCTTGAAAGTCTACAATGACTAAATCAGTTTGATAAGTTAAAAACTCTATATATCAAGTCAAATCTATGTTTTGAGAGGTAATTAAACAAAAATTGTCCAGAGCAGTAACTCAAACATTAATTAGTTACAAAACTTTACATATAAAATTTCTTTTCCTGCATAAAGTATGTTACATGCATGCTTGAAACAAATACATCACAGTTTTGTTTGGAGAGAAATACACATTTTTATGATAAATATTAAAGTTATTATACATTGATACAGTTTTGGCTATATTCAAAACAAGGTAATTAATACTTCCTAACTTAAAAAGGGAAATAGAGATTGTCAAAAAAGTACAGAAACAAGTTGAATCAAAATGCAAAGATTGTATTTTCAAGCCTATAACTAGGGATTCTAAACAGAGTAAACAAACAAACAATGCTTGGCTCCATGTCTACAGTGCTTATCAATTTTAGTGGAGTCAAAATAGGGATTTGTAGCTTGAGAAAATAATGTAGACACTATTTCCAGCCTAGTTTGTTTACTTATTTTAGAGTCCCTAGTTGTAGGCTTTAAAATATAACCTTTGCATTTTGATTCAACTAATTTTGTACTTTTTTTTTTGAAAATCCCTATTCCCCTTTTTGAAATAACAATTTTTAATTATCCTGTTTCTTAAGTTTTATGTGTCCATTTATGGAGAATACATTTTAAGCTACATATGTGCATATTCATTCAGTTTTGAATGTTACATGTTTTACAACAGTTCACTGCTGCATTGGCTTTTCTCCCACCCAATCATTATTTACTGAGCCAGGAATATTTGTGCTTGAGGTTTCATGTAAACATGCATTTAGCAAGCAAAGTACAAAAATCTGTTGATTAAATCATCACTCACAAATTGAAATGATGAATCCTTAACATGGCAGTTTCGAATTAATGCGTTATAAGTTGCACAAATTATTTTCCAATTAATGTGTATTAGTAAATCACCAGATTTTTTCAATGGAAGAAAGTGAAGGATTTTGAGAAATTCTACAAGGTGAAAAAACGAATACACTTAATTTAATTCTAAAACTACCTTATGACATACTCAATACTGCATTCATCACTATAGTCCAGGTTTCAGTAAAATATTCATAGCCGTTTTTTCTGTAGCAACTTGTAAAACTATAATCAATAATAATAAGGCTGGAGACACTGTTATAAATATACACCTTGTTTACTCTAATAAAACAAGGATTTTCTGACTAGTAAAATGGTGCTTAAATGGCTCCTATATTTCTGTGATACTTTAATGGCTTTGAAAACTTTACATTGGTAGAGAAGAGGAACTTGAATTTCAAGAATCAATACAAAAATATTCCTATGGCCTGTGCAGCAGTTTTTTTAGTACGTTTGCCCAGGTTTGAATAAAATATTCATAGCCATTTTTCTGTTAGCTTGTGAAACAAGAATAATAATAATATGAAGAACAAATGGATGAATTTTAAATTTTGTGTAACAATTGGAAATCAACTTTTTTGCTTTTTATTTTAGCAGCCTTATCCATTGAGACAGAATGTCTTGAGTGTTGTTTCAAGAACAACTCTGCTTTTTAGACGGTTTTTGCCCATATGTTCTATTTTAATTTCTGTGAAATTCCTGGGTGAACCCTAATATGAACCACTGTCGTGGCTCATGATTATTTTAAATCTTAAATGCGTTAAACCTGAAGTGACTTTTTAAAAGCCAATAGTTATTTTAAAAGTAAGATATTAAGCTAAAATAAAAAGTAGAAATATCTAAAGTTCTAAATGTAAAATAATAATCTAATTTCAAAGCTCTGACACTTGCATGTATTTTAATTATTATAAATAACAAAAGTGAATACTAGATTGGTTAACTTACCCCCTCTGTCACTTTCATCAACATAAACCAGTAAAACTGAAAAACATAAACATAAAAAATATTTTTCACTATAGAAACCTAAAGTTTTAAAATCATTGCTTCCAATTATCTTGTGCATACCTTATACATACACATATACATACATGTACATGAAATGACACTACCAATTGTACAGTAATTGAGAAGTAGACTTATAAATTTGAAATATATTGGATCTTATTTTTTGTTTCATTAGAAATTCAATATTTATTGAATAAAAGTTTAAAGATAGCAACCAACAAACTAAGTGTATTTATGAAATAATTCATAATTATTAATAATATAAGATTAAATCCCAAGTAAAATGTTGAATTACTTACTTCACAATAAAATTAGATCTGTTAAAAGCAAACAGATTAAAGGTTTAGTTATAGAGTCTCCCTTATTCCACCCTCCTCATGTTATGTGAATTGTTCATCATCAAATTTGAAAAGGATGCATTAAATACTTCTGTCATTAAACCTTTTGTGTGTTTAAGATATGTGGATGGCATGTTTTTGGTGTGATAGAATGGGAATAACTCATTAATGAAGTATTGCCCAAGAACATCTTAATTCAGTTATTTCACACTGGAATTTTTTTTAAAAAAAGGCCAATTAAATTTCCTATATATCAAAATCAAATGGGATAATGGTTTTCTCTTAATCTTGGTTTAAATAAAACTGTTTTTGGTTACCATTCCACCACATAACAGATTGTGTCAACCATTACTATAAAAATTATCTGCTTTTTTCATATTTATATTTAGAGTACTGAAGATTTGTACTTATGATTATGACTTAATATTCCCAGTTTGCTCCTGAAGAAGAAAGGTCCACCTTTCGAAAGTGCTTGGGTTATAGGGTTTTTATTCATTTCTATCAAGATTTCTTGAACCTATGTGTTTTTCTTACATCATTAATATTGGAGTTAATTTCCTTAAAATGTATAGCAAGAGGTAGAGGCTATGATCCTGAGATTATTGATAGGTTGTACAATAAGAATAGCAATAAATTAAAAATGTCACTATGTACAAGGTTACATGAAAATAGTAAAGCTGATGGCATGAGAATTTCCTTGCTAAATTTTGGTATGCCAACGAGAATACATAACATAATAAAAAATACATAGATTGTAAAGTTCTCTCTGCATTGTAAATTAAATAATTGTCTCAAAGACATAGAAGGTAAAATAAAAGTCTATAAATATGGTATTTATAAAAGTCCTTTTTTCTGTGGCTTGATTTATGATAGACAAACATGTAAAAACCTGAAATTTAGAATTAAAGAACTTATAAATGTGGTAAATAAATGTAAACAAAATTAATTGGCTTTAACAGAGCATGTGGGAAGCACATCTCATGTTATACGTTGGGAAAATGTTAGACTGAGTTTAAGTGAGAACTTAACATCAGAAAATTGGTAGAAATAGAAGAAAAAACAATATTTTAAATAAAGATTTTGATTCAAGGGTGGTAGCTTAAAATGTTGCTAAATCATGTAGAACCTTTTGGGGCTGTGCCGTCTTTATAATAAATCTATGTCATTGTTGTGTGTGTGTGTGATTTTAATCTTTTGTTGGTGCACAAGTATCATTTAATTATTTTATTAAAACAAATGTTTATCACAAACCTTTTTGAAATTGAATTATGTAATTTTATTTTTTTAAATTCATAAACTATGACAAAACTATAAAAAATTGGGATAAAATGTATCAAGACTATAATTTACTATAAGAACATAAAACTTGTGAGTCAGAAGGTTTAGTCAATTTCTACCAATTTAACAAATTTGTAATATAAATATATTCAGCTTGTTATATTTAAGGCCCATTTATCAAAGTAAAATGTAAAGCAGGATCACTAATCAGAAACAAAAACACAGAAATAAGACACCACTTTCAATTTTCAAATCTTGTTAGATAAATAACAACAATAAAAAAGAATGTCAAAGTAATCTTTATTTCTATGAACTTGTTGGATATTGTATATATATATTATTAATATAGTCAAAAGCACACACTGCCAGACCTTGGGGTACTCTAATTAAATAGTATGATTTAATACTCACTTTTATAATAACCAACAACCCTATTGTACAGAGTGAAATTTTGCAGCAAAAGGACATGAACCATGGACCTAGGATTCAAAGTTAATGATGTTAACTACTAGGCCTTCTTGACCACACCATTTATCCAAACATCATAATCAGTATTTCTGATCAATTTCATTCTTGCCAACTTTTAAAAAATTCTCCTGGGGTAGATTTTGTGTGACTCACGGCAAATCAAGCAATTTACAAGCAAAACTGGTTTAAAGCCATGCTTGATTTAGAACAATAAATGTGTCTTATTTGTATAATTGGTTTTCATTGGCCAAGAAGAAAGTGAAGCCCGATTTTTGGTATGAATCATGTGTTTACTCAACTGGTTTCTTTGAAGAGAGCAAACAACTGGCTGATGTTTACAAGGAAATATTTAATGTAGAAGAAAGTTAATTATAGTTACACAAATCAGTGTACATGCCAAAAATTGTAGATCTGGTCAAAGGTGCAAATTCAGGAAACTGCTGCCCAAATCATGAGTTGGCAAGTATACAATTTGAGCTATGTTTTACAAACCACTTTGCAATGCTACACTCATCTGCTGCTAGGCTTAATGCATGTGGTTACATAATTTTGTTTGTTTGAAAAATGTAAAATATCTGGTTAATGGTTTATGTTCATGGTATGTTACTAATATTAATGTATGCAAAGTATAAAGTTGAAATTTCTGTGTTTTATTTTTTTGTTTCTCATAACCCTTTGACTCATAGTTATTACAGTTGATGTGTAAACTCCAAAATGTGCTACATCATCAACAGTTCACGTATTTTGTAGAAATTGTAATTCAACTTTGCCTCACTCCCCTCCCCAGACTTTGCTGAAATGGCACCACTGATTAAGTCTGGTTAAAATGGTACTATGGTCAATCCTGAATTGTTGGATAAATCATAAAACACAACCCAACTTTAACTTCACTGGATTAACTTGCTTTCATTAATTGTATAACCAGTATATATTTTAGCTTGCTTATACATTTACTGGAACATCTCTAAAGTAATTGAACAAAAGACAGAACAACTGTAACAACAGATGAGCTGACTCATTAATCTAAGCAAAGTTTTGTTTGTGCAATAAAGTACTATTATTTAAGGGTACACCTAATTCTCTTATCTAATTACAATAAACCTTATCTATATCTCTCTAATATTTTGAATTTAAAAACAAAATTGCAATGACAAAATTTATTAGAATATTCTCTTTTTGTAATACTTCAGGAAAATGAGTTGAATGTGAAGAGTTAAATCAAAGAATAAATATAACTATAAATAAAGAGTATCAGAAACAACATACCTCTTGCAGCAGCACAGTAAAGATGAGCCACTGTCTCATTAAACCTATAAAAACACTGGGGACAAGAATTCTGAACATCTGCTGGGCAGGCTTGTGTGGCTCTTTCTGTGTTTGATACTTCTTTCAATTCTTTAACTACAGGAAGTACAACCTCTTGAGATACAATGAGTTCTCCAGGACATACTGGAATTACTGTTTCACCCAGAGGTAGTGGGTAAATTTGAACTTCTTCTGAAAGTTGCCACTTGTTTGCCTTTGGTTTCTTATGGCTTAGAAGTAAACCATAGCCAGCCTCTGTGAAACAAAAATAACTTGTGTTTAGTATGATTATATATATCTATCTATATATATATATATACTTTAAGTTTTTCAGATTGCCAAATACTTTTACATGTCATTTTCACATTTTAAAAATCACCATGTTTTTCTCTGGAACTCAACTTCCCACAATGGCCAGGATAGCAAGGCGTTATCTTTCTGCCCCTCCGACCAGTGTAGACAGCAAATGGGCTTTCAGTGCTGCTGGCAACATTATCACACACGAAAGGTCAAGGCTTTAACGTGAAAATGCTGAAATGCTACTGTTCCTCAAGTACAATTTAAACAAACTCCAAATATACAGGCATTCTGCAAGCTGGTGTGCACATTTTTGTAAGTTAATTTTGAAAGTTGAAAGTAAAACTGGAATTTTTATTGGTGATTATTCGGTTAAATGTAATAAACGTCAATTTTGTTTATGTTTCTAATTTTTGTGTATGTTGTTTATTTTTTTATGGGGGGGATGAGGGGAGAACCCAGTCCCGGTTGACACCTGGCCCTAGCCAAAGCTTAGTGGCTAGGTACCCAGACCCAATATTTGGCCAAATTTTACTACCCGTGCATCCCTAATAATTAAATATGTTCTTTCAAGAAGTTGGAGTTTATTAGATAGGAATATTGAAGATTAAGCCCAGCTTGTCATGATAGTATGCTAATACTAAACTAATTATAGGCTTAAAGTAAATTATATATCCAAGCATCTTTAATATGAACTATCTCACAAATTTAACCTGGTAAGATTGTGTATATTCATAGCTCAATAAGAGAAAATATCAGATAACCCAATTTCTTACAACATATATCTTTAATGTTGTAGTCAAATTTTATCTTTTCTTCCTCATGTTCTAAACTATTGTGTGCAAACAGCTTTGGTGCTTTGAGACAAACTAATTTCCAATTCTTAATGAGCCAAGATATGTTATTGAAATCTTTTGTGCATTTTTTATCTCAAAGTTAGTATCCTTTTACTGATTTGTGTGTGTAGCTCTTAACTATTAAAACAATATTTTAAACTCAGTTCAATTTAAAAAAAAATTTTTATTTATATTTTATTACATTTTACATACTGAGTAAATACCACTTCTTTTTATTTTCAGTTATTTTTAAAATGGTCATAGTATACAGATTCTACATATAGTGTATAATTCTTATTTATAGAAGTCATGATTTTTCCAAAGTTCTGATTCTGGACTGCCCTATATACAGTTGAGTATATGTAATAAATTGCAGCCTAAAATGTTACTTTTTGTAGCTTGACATGTCTAGTTTTTCATGTTTTGTGTCCTGCTAGACCTTATGATTGAGGATTTGTTGTTGTTCATACATGGATCATATATATTCCACATTTAAATGAGCATAAATGTTTACCTGCTGAGTTACATAAAAGGTGGGCTAGTACTGTGGGTAGGACAGGTGTCCATATACAGTGTATACCATGTAGTTTACAATCTACTAGTGCCTGAGATCAATGTTAAAAACTAGTTTGGTATAGTATTGTAGTACTTTGTGATGTAGTACCTGTAGTGTTATTGTTTTCACCCCTCAACATTTATCCAGTTTAAGTGGATCATCATTTGTGTTTTGTGTTATGTATCAATAAAATGTTTACAGTAATTCATAACATGTCTCTATAGAGTTGAACTTGTCGAGATTAATAACATAGTATAATGTTTAGGGACAGCAAGGGGTCTTTTGGTCCATCTAGGCTGTCCCATCCTCTAAACTAAATTACTAAATAAAAAATATATATATATAATAACAAAAAATAAAAAACTAATAACAAGAAAATACCTCAAAGCCATCCCTAATTATTCATATAGTCATCAAGCTTTCTCTTAAACTCATTTAAATTTACTGCCTCTACAACATCCAAAGGTAACTCATTCCAAAGGCCACCCACCCTGTTAGAAAAATATAACTGTCTTGGCTGATGATGACTCCTATCCTGCCAAAATTTATATTTGTGTTCCCTACCATCAATTCCCTGAACAATCTTAAATATCTCAATCAGATCCCTCTAACACTTCTTTTTTCAAGAGAAAACAATTTCAGAGATCTTAGCCTCTCCTCGTATGACAACCCCTCCATCCCAGGCACCATTCTAGTAGTTATCCTTTGAACCCTTTTCAACAATTCAATGTCCTTACTAAGGTAAGGAGCACAAGACTGGACACAGTACACTAAATGTGCCATAACCAGAAAATCTAGTCAGATTAGTACTACTGTATAATCATAGCAAGTTTTATTCTATGTTTTATAAATTTCATTCTTAAAAAAATCAAATATACAAAGATGTTTGACTTTTTTTTTAATTTTTTAACTCATGTTTAATTAATTATCAAATTACCTGAATCTAAGATGGAGCATTTACAGTGAGAGGGTTTCAACAGTTTATAATAATCTCTTGTTAATTCAGCTGGTTTTCCAAATGTCACATCATATATAAACTTGACAGGTTCCTTCAAACATCCAGCTTGTGAGCCTGGTGGAAATGTACAAATTATTATGGGTTATAAATCGCTCAGAAATGTTAGTATTAACATTAATTTTCTAACTGTCTAACAAGTATGCTACTTAGCCCTGCATGAAGTTTAATATTTGACAACTTCTTTTATATATACAGAGGGTTGAGTACGTTAATTCAAAATGACTATGGAGCCACACCATGACATTAATATCCATGTCCCCTAATTCAGTCACAATCTATCTGACAATCATGAATTTTGACAATAGCCATGTTGTGTAGTATATATTTCAAAAAGCTCCATTGTAAGGCTGTCATGTCAAAACACACTATTCTTCCCTGCTTTCCGTAATCCATCTAGTGTACAGGGATGATAGTTCACTAGCTTCTGTTTAAATAGTCCAATCAAACAGAATGCCATCAGATGTAATAGCATGAATACTCACTTCATTCTCCAGCTGCTTGTGGTAGGTGACAATTGCACAGGAAGTGTGACTGCAAGCCTTATCTTGGTAAGCCCACACACTGTTGGCCTCGTTTCAGTAAAACTCTGGTACTTCTGTATGGTACAAATGATTTAGTACATTATATCCCTCTCATAAACCCTAATTTTCTCCTTTGAAAATGTTTTGCCACATGTCATGTACCATTTGTTGAAACTTCTTTTCACCCCTTGACCAGCAGAAAATGGCATGAGACTTCTTATAATTATCAAAGTACACACATGCTTCATGAAATGTCACCACATAATTCAACTTTTCTCCATTCATACAGTTTTCTACAGTGTGTTTTTTTCATTGGGTATGTCATTGAAGCAACACATTTACATTTGATTTGTGTCAGTTTCCACATGAAAATCCTTCTTGATGATTAGACAAGCTTTGGCCACTAACCATTATGTTCATGGATTATCTCCTGTTACAAGATGACAAACATTGTTCTCCATGGCTGGGGTTCAACTTATTGCAGGTCTCTTTCTGGAATGTTCTGGTGCCTCAGCTTGATTAATGTTCCCTTTTTTTCCAATGCTGTTAAGTACAAGGTATATCCTCATCTTGGAAATTCTAAATCCCTAATCTAAAAATATTTTTATGATCTAATTGTATGAATATTTTGTGTCAGAAAGGGATGTTACATATATTAAGTTATTTTTCAAAGGCATACAATTTTCAGTCACATCACTTTACCAACAAAATGCCAAGCAAAGTCAAAATATGTTTCTCAAACATGCAGTTTCACCTCAATTTTATATATGCTGTAGTTTTCACATAATTTGCTAATTTACTTATTTAAAATCATTTTAATGTAACATACTTAACCCTCTGAACATCTAAATTGTTTCTGCCAGCTTAAAGGAGTTTACAGTTTTTAAAAATCATTTTGTGAAACATATAAGTCATTGTCATATTTTTATTTTTATAGTGCAATAAAATTATTTAAAAATTATTTTCATCTTTAGTTTCTGAACATTTCTTCAGTTGACATTAGTGCTCTCTACTTTCACATATTTAGTATCAAACATCATGTTTCTTTTTCATAAACAATGTACAGTAACTAAAAGTTTCCTTTTTTTAAAACAGTACATACCATTTTCTTTTTCTTGATCCTGTTTTATAAATTCCTCTGTAAAACACCAAGATAAAAACATAAAGTTTGAATACACTGAGACTAATTCATCATATTCACACATATGTATTGCATTAAGTGAACAAACTTGTTAAAAGAAATTGTCATTTTTTTAAATGTTTAGAAGATACAATAAATTATTTTCTCAGTTTCCAAGAGGTCTGGTCATGGCATGTTCAGCTGCAGAACAGAATATTCAAGGTATGATATGCTAAATAACATGCACTTCCAACTGTGAAAGCATCATAGTGGTGATAATGAATCCAACTATTCAGTTAAGAGATGCCATATAGATGGCAGGTGCTACCAACTGGCTTCCTTCCCTCTAGTCAGAAGTATCAAATTAGGGATCTCTTTCTTGACCATTTAACACATGTATTGCTGAGGTGCCAATAAAGTGAAATATATCAAGTATTAAGGTTACCTGAAGCTAACATTTATTAACATTTTTCTTTAGAATGAGTAAATTTCCTATGATTAAAACAGACAATTTAGGAAATAAATTTTACTATTGCAAGACACAACTCAATTTTAAGCTTAAAGTCAAAATACAAAATGGTCAAATATATCTAGTGATTACAAAGAAAATTCTACATTTCAAATAACTGCATCTTAAAATCTAATTATTTTAGAAGAACAAAATTTCATTAAAGTCCCCTTGATTACAAGTTCTATTGAAGAAAGCTTGGATATGTACAGTGTGTTTCAAAATCACATTATACTGCATACTTAATGGCTTTCTTCAAAAATTAGTTTTGCTTTGCTTCTCTTTCTCTCTTATTTAACAATATGATACTGATGATTTGAATAAAATGATTGTGTTTCAGTGTGCAGGATTATGCAACTGCTGTTTGGTTGTGCTGTTAAAATATTGGTTATTTTACTTTGGTCAAAAAGTAATTCCAAAGATAAAGTGGATGTTGCCTTTCTTGACAGAGCCTTAAGAATGTTAAAAAATAATTTCTCCATTCCAGGCAAATGAGTCCATAAAAGGTACTCCTCACCCTGAGCAGACCATCTATATCTATAGACATAGCAGTAGCAGTTGCTCAGAACATCTATGATCAAGCTGAGAAACTCCCACTTGGGACAGCAAATGGTGTTGGCACTGCTTAAGAACTTGATCTGACACAATCCATAATATCAAAATATAAAGAAAAAGACATATTTAATCATTTAATCAATAAGTTATAGCCAAGAAGGATAAGTAACTGTAAAAAACAACAACTATTTACACACATGTTAAACCAAACATAGAATAATTATTAAATACATAATTACACATTTTTATTTTAAATAGCTTTATACTTGAGGTAGACCAATCATCAAAGTTCAATCTATTTAAAATCACTAGAGCTAAATAAAAAACAACAACTTTGAACTCGAAATTGAAGTGCTTTTTGGACAGTAATAGATATTTCTATGATGAAACAAGTATAAACTATCTCTAGAAGGAATTAACAAATTCATTTCAGGATTAAATATTATAATATCTCTTGCAACATAAATGAAGCAGTAAACACAGTCCTGGTAAGTAATTAAAAGTCCATATTCCTTAAATCTGTTTGAAATTGATGCTCTATAAGGAAGGTCTATCATTAGCCTCAAGACCCTCTTTTGTAACAACCATATTGGTCTTAATGCATTAAAATGTGAGCCCCAAACACTTAAACAATAAGTCATTTGACTGTATAAAATAGCGTAATAAATTTGATAAAGGGCTCTAAGTGGAAAAACCCTCTTACACGGAGTTATAACATAGACTACTCTGGTGAGTTTTTTTAGATACTTTTAATATACTCATCCCATCTGAGGGCCCCTCAGTGGCACAGCAGTATGTCTATGGACTTACAATGCTATAAACCGGGTTTTGATACCCATGGTGGGCAGAGCACAGAAAGCCCATTATGTAGCTTTGTGCTTAACTTTAAACAAACAAACAAACCCATCTGAGGTTATTCTGAATAATTACTCTAAGAATGTTTATTGAATCAACTCTGGGTAGTATATTTTCTTTAAAACCTAAAACAGCATTTACTTGTTCCCTTGATATAATCATATAATGTGATTAACACATATTTAAAACTAGGCAGTTGTCAACAAGCCAGATCTCTATTGAAAGCAACTCATTGTTCGCTATTTTAAAACAGTCGGCAAGAGAATCAGCCTCTATAGTAGGAGTCATACCATCAGCATATAGATTGCAAGTATCTTTTGAACATACCAAAATTAAATCATTAACATAAATAATAAATAAGAGGGGACCAAGGATTGAACCTTGATGAACCTCACAATGGAGAATAGAGGAATGAGACTTTATACCATTAATTGAGGTATAACATTGCCTATTTAGTAAATACATTTTAAGAATATCATAAATATTACCACATAGACCATAATGAGCACATTTATAAAGTAAAACTGTGTGATTAATGCTATCAAATGCCTTGGCAATGTCAAGAGCACAAAATAAAATATATTTTTTAGCCTCATAAGCCTTAATAAGTTTTGTAGTAATAGCCAATAAACAATAAACAAGTGCAAAGCTTATAATTTTAGATGGCTGTGCACTATTAATAATTGTGTTCCATCTTAGTAACTTGACTTTGTCCAGTGGGTTTTGGCCAGGTCATTGAATGATGAAACAAAGCTAGAAAATAGTCTTTGGACAAACCAAACTTGCTTCATCTTAGTATATATTTCAACAAAAGACATGCTATCATCTACACCAATGAAAACCTACAGAATGTACAAAGCTTGTTTGTAGTAGCTACATTTAGGGACAGGTTTGGTACACTGATTTTGACTAGTTAAAAGCATAATTGACACTTGCTGTAACAGATTTTGTAGTTTCTTGTACCATGTCAAATCTTTCCTGAATAAAACATATTTCAATTTGTCTCAATTTGTCTTACTTACTTCTAATAAGACAAGTAATTTTTAAGATATAATCATTTTAAACATAGGTTTTTCTGTATAATCACATTTCATAAATGACCATTAAATACATGTATTTTTCTGTAAATTATGTGCAAAATCTAATATAATTAAACACAAAATTGTTATTCATACATATATAAATGCATTTGGAACTTACGTGTGAGTTTCAAACTGTTGTTAGTTCCTCTTTCAAAATGTACAACTAAAATCAAAACATAAATTTTTTTTATTTCATCTTTTAAATGTATTCAAAAATTCCACATACGAGTTGAATCAAATACATATAAATAATTTATACCAAAAATAAGAAATTTTTATTTTTATTCAAAGTACAATATATAATTTTTAAGCAATTTAATATACAAAAAAGCTTCAGTGATCAGTTGTTTTTCATTTAAATTTAAAAGATGTACCTGTAAGATTGTCTAATACATTTATTCAAAATCTTTGTAACTATCTAATATATTTATGTTCTACTCGAATGTTAGGAGTGGGAGGTTTATTTCAGAAACATCTTGCACTAAAGGACAAAGATGAAAGTCCAATATATTTAACTGATTTTTCTAAAAATTATACTCTAAGAGCAGAGAAACACAACAATGATTAAATAATTATATTAATCAAAAGAAAATCAATTTATATATATATATATATATATAT
>NW_013670136.1:24320-40359 GCF_000517525.1 Limulus polyphemus | reverse complement strand
ATAAAATCAGATATATTTGATATGATGTTATTAACATAGAGAATAACATATATTTACATTATAGGACATCAAAACGCCTTTCTTTACAACTAAAATAATAAATAACCAGGTGAAATAACTCACTTGGTTCTTTCAAATGTTTGTCTGAGGTTTCAGTGGTAAAGGAAACAACAGCAGCTGTATAATGAAATATGAAAAACAGTCAATAAAACATTGATTATTATATACTTCTTACTAAGCTAATTTTCTTTACAAAAAATCAACTTTTATTGTTCTAGGTTTATATTCTATAACTGTTGTGATAGGTAAATCATACTTAATATATGTTTATCATGTAACACAATAGGAAATTGCAAACTCTTAAACAAGTTTTTCACTTTTTATTATTTAAAGTAAAACAATAACATAAAAAATATCAGCTAAATAATAGATTTTCTTTTATAGAAAAGTACTTATCTTTTATTAAGTCTAATTAAGAACTTAAACATGAATTAGTGAAAAAAAAAAGATAAAATATTACTTTATAATCCTCTACAAAAAATATGGACATTCATTTAAATTAAAATCCTCTTTTAAACTGATGATTAGAATGACCATACTTGAAAAACAAATAAAATAATGTTTATTCCTAATGATTTATGGTGGAATGTCAACACTTAGAAACTTAAAAGGATCATAGAATTTGAGTACATTTCTTGTATTAAAGAGATAAAACTACAAACCACGTATAATACATATGTGTACATTCAAATAAAGTTATGCACTGATCTCTCAAATAAAGAAACAAAATTCAGATACACACTTTCACTGGTAATTAAATTTTAGGGGTTTGTAAATTATTAATACCAGTATATTTCACACTAACCATATTCTGCTTGACAATATGTGCTTAGGAGGTCAATGGATGGAACTGATGGACATTCTGGGCATGATGTTTGGTTTGTGAATGGACACTCTTCTCTGTTATTAGATGGTGTTTTTGATGTAGGCTTTGGTAAAACAGAATGAGTATAACTTTGAATGTCAGAAGAATAGGTACAGTTTTTAATCATTTGCTTTATCTTCCCAAGATTCTTGTCATTAAAAGTCAAAACATTAACACCTTTTCCAAGTTTCAGCTGGTTGTAGTTAGTTTCAGTTGCAATCCAAGCTTTGTCTGTTGATAATATAAGCACATCCATTGGTACTGGAATAAAAAAATAGTGAATATTAGAACTTATTCTGACAGTTGGCACCTTGCTTATACATATTTTCAAACTTTATTAGAATTTCTCATACACATACATATCAAGATAGTTCAAATGAATAGAATAAAACAGTAAAACATATAGTATGAATAAACCATTTATTGAAGTTTAAGTAAAAAAGTATTTTAAATATGTAACACATCCAAAATTTATTCAGAAGTAAAGACAATGTGCAGAGTTTCTTTAACTCTCAAAATTATCTATCATTAGTACTACAAATTATTTTAAAGTGTCCTAAGTGTTCAAGTGGTTTACTCATAGAAATGAAGTGTGTTACTTAACATTTCATAAAAATATATTTCATTTAGACCTTTTATATGAAACAGCAAGGATATTCTTAAACACCTTAAGTTTAGATATCTTTCAATAATAGTAAATAGTAATATAACTTGCAGATAACATTTCTTGTAGTTTAAATCAAACGTAAATGTTCCCTAAATCAAGTTACATATACAGTTATTATATATTTCTAACCATTTACTTCAGTGTGAAGATAAAGTAGTGAAAAATAGTGTAATATATTTAGTTCTGTAGTGTTAGGTTAAACAGCATTTTCAATAAGCTACTTGTATTTAGTGTTGATTATTCATTCTCAGATTACATTGGTTAAGAGTAATGAAGGTGTGAAAGACTCATAGCATGCAGGTTGTGATGGGTTCAAGGAGTGGGTTTTATTTGTGAAATTGAGACTGTCATCACTTTTAAGGAAGCTAGTAATGAAGAAGGTCAATTTGTGTGTAGAGTTTGCAGGTTGGAAAAGAAATTGGAGGCTATCCTAAATAGAGTA
The DNA here is from genome assembly GCF_000517525.1 of Limulus polyphemus. Classification (NCBI taxonomy): domain Eukaryota; kingdom Metazoa; phylum Arthropoda; class Merostomata; order Xiphosura; family Limulidae; genus Limulus; species Limulus polyphemus. The sequence goes on along the minus strand of NW_013670136.1, from coordinate 38,325 downwards.
GAGGCAATTGACAAAGAGAAAGATAAACTGTGGAAAATGGCAGAAATATTTAAAGAGCAACTTAAGCTTTTGCATGCAAAAGGTACAGTAGATAATAATGTATTTCAGGAAGTTAAAGACAGTGCAATTAGGGCTAATAGTAGTGGATTTAAAGGTATTGAAAAGTTCTATTAAGTAATAGATTCTAGCTTTTAACTTGTACAGATGAAATACTATGGGAAGAAAGGAAACAAAAAGTAGAGATAAAGATGGAAAGAAAAACTTAGGGATGTTACAGTTATAAGTGTTGTAATGCTAGAAGTATAAGAAATAAAACTGATTGCCTCAGAGAATTAATCAGATTGGAGGACTTTGGTATAATGGGGTTAACTGCAACTTGACTAAAAGTAAACAATTTTGATGATAGGGTATTGAATATGGATGGAGTGCTAAACAAAGGAAAGGAGTGGCTTTATATGTAAAATATGAATTACACACTGTTAAAGTTGAGGATGTCAAAGATAATAATAATGAGATTAAATCTATTTGAGCTTCTGTTAGTGGATATAGGAGTAGAAAGCTTTTAGTTAGATTTTGTTACAGATTCACCAGATGAAACTGATAAAATTAATGAGAAAACTTACAGTTAGATTATGATTTTAGCTGTTAATGAGGTTAAGATTATGGGGAATTTTAATTTCAGTTAAATAGATTGAGAAACATTAAAGTCAAACTGTGATGGAGACAATTTGTAAGAAATCTTTCAGGATGGTTTTCTTCACCAGTTAATCAAGGAACCTACTGGAAACAATGCTATTTTAGATTTATTGATAACTTCTAATATAGAAATGGTTGAGAAGGTGGAGATTATGGAACATCTGGATGCAAGTGATCATTTCTCATATTATTTTGATGTTTTACTGCACATGGAGATCAGGAAAAATGAGATCTTGGTTACAAATAAAAAACAAATTTTGAAGGAATGCAACAAGACTTATTTGTTGGGAAACTGAATTAATTAGAGATACTCAAGATAGACTTGCAAGATCATTTAACTAAGTTTTAAGTTTTGTTGGATAGTTATTGTAGTCTCACTAAGGTAAAATCTTGCCTTACCAATCTTTTGACCTTCCTTGAAGAAGTTACTGCCTATGTAAATGATGGTAAGAAAGGATTTAGTGTATCTTGACTTTCAGAAAATTGAAAAAGTTCCACATAAAAGGTATTTTAAAAAAATTATCTATAGGTGTGGAGGATAAGTTGGCTCATTGAATAGAAAAATGGCCAGATAGAAAAATGCAGAGTTGTTATTAATAGAGTTCAGTAAAAATGAATTGCTGTCTTAAGTGGGGTACCTCAACTGCTCAGTGTTTGGACTTTTGCTATTTTTGATTTATATTAATGACATAGATGAAGAAATGGTCAAAAATTATTTAAATTTGCTGATGATATTAAGGTCTTGGGTGTTTCTGGCTGTAAGGATGCTGCTACTGCTTTACAAAAAAGATTTGGATTTGGTGAGTTGGGTAAATAAATTGCTGATGGTTTTTAGTTATAACAAATGCAAAGTAATGCATGTGGGTTTTTCTAATTTCAATTATAAGTATCATTTTTATGGGAATACTCAACAGGGTTATGGAAGAAAAGAAGTTCGTGGTTCTGATCCAAGCAGTGTGCTATAGCTAGTGGCAGAGCAAATAGGATTTTAGGTTGTTTGATTTTTGGGATGGGTTGCCTTCAAATGTAGTGGATGCAGTAAATTTAAGGAAGCTTAGAGGAAGGCTGAGGCTAAAAGTGTCTCTATACATGAATAAGACTTTACCAAAATATAGAAAAACACTGAGAAAGTTCATATATGAAAGCTAAAGAGAATATGATAAAAAAACACAAATTCATCACAAAATCTTTGTGAGAAATAATGCACAGTCAATCTATGTAAAGAATCTGAATAAGCAAAGAAATGTATATCTAATAATTTTAACCAGCAGTTGTTTTGACAATAGTTATGAAATTTATAATTTTGGAAAATGAAGAAATTCACACTGTAAATTTAGTGTATCTACAGATGAGAAATGTTGACACAATCAAATATTATCATTCATAATGAAAGCTAAGAAACATATAATATTAGTTTTACAAACAAAAAGGCACTTATTCATACCAACCTTCATTAAATAAATCACAAGAACAATGTTCGCGAAGTGCAGCATCAACATGCTTTTCAAACCTAGAAGAGTTCCCTCTGTAAACTTCCTGAACATCAAATGTTGAACACATACTTGTGAAGAAGCTTTCCTCTAAATTGAAAGAATAATAAACAATTTTAAATATGATTAATTACTTACACTGCCACTAAAAATGTCTATATTATTTATTCTTTTATTAAAGAATATGTATATTTTTCAATTTTCTTTCACTAATATTTTAAGGAACTTATTTTACTCACTGGAAATTTCAAATACTCTATTGATATGATCAAAACATTGACTATTTATAGTATTTCAGGAATTTTTCTGAATGTTATTACCTTAGTGTTTTATACCTAAAAAACTGATAACTAATATTTTAAAATTTCCAACTATTGTACATCATTGGATCTTACAGACCTTTAATACTAGCAAAGGCATTGATATTGATAGAACAAAAATAATTATTAAGGAATTTTTATTTCAAAATATTAATCATAAAAATAATTATCACTAGAAACAATATAAAATATGTAAGAAAAACTATTACACATTTTAAAGAAAACAAGAGGTAATCCTCAATAGACACAACTGTTATTAGATGTCAAATCAGTCAAGGGATGGACCTATGAGCTAAAAGTTTGTACTTGAAAAAACGCAGAGTCATTTTATGATCCATTATACAGCAGCTAAAAATTATAAAATTTAATCAAACATTTAATGTATTTTTAACTTGATTGAAAAGAGATAAATAATATACTACCAACAAAGTACGTAGCATAAATGACCACTTATTAATTATCAGGATCCAAAGATCTGTTAAATAATATAATGATTGAAACAAGCATGAAATTCACTCTTCAACAAGTCGTATAAATTATCTCTTTATTCAGGTATATTCATATAATATTTTTCTAAACTTCTATGTAGTTTCTGCATGCATTATGACATTCTAATTGAACAAATGCCTCAAGGCTGTAAACTTGTGCTTTTAAACAGGTAAAATTTACATACTGCAACCTTTAGCCTTAAGCTGGTGTATATGTGTTTCTGTATGGACTTCTGGGAAGGTAGTCTATTCAAACAGGCAATACAGAAACTTATACAACTGGCTCAATTTAAGGTTATGTGTAGAACATTGGTTGAAGTATGTAATGTGTGAACTTATAGAATAATTGATTTTCTTTGTTTTGCCTGAGTATTTATGTTAGGTATTTCTAGTGCTCTGTCTCTTTCTCTTGACTTCTCTTTGTCTTTAAAGTTTTTTCCAGCCCCTGCAGCCAGACAATGTGGAAGAATAAATGTGGGCAGTTTTAGTAACAGAACATAGCATTTGTTAATAAAGAATTTTGTGTTTACAACTGCACTTGTGTTTACTTGTTTTTCTCTAATATCTATATTCATTTCATTTTTCACTTAACAGTCGTGAATCTGCATTTTGCAGAAACATTTGACTTTTGTGCTGGACACTAGTGAACTCAGATACCACTTTCTATAACTTCTTTAAGAATTTTTTTTACCAGATAAAGGTATAAAACACAATAGTTTCTATTATAAAACAATATTTTAAAGAACTTTCAAATAAATTATGTATAATATATATATTATTCTTAGATAAAGAAATATGATGTTTTAATAAAGCTCCGACAAATGAATTTTTCAATAAGACAAACTGTCAGTACAATTCTATTTCTATAGCTTTTACTAAATTAAACAAAACTTTATATTATGAACCTTCAAGTAACCTACCTGCCTCAGGTTCAAACATATTGCTCATTTTCATTTTGATGGCTAAAATAAAAACAAATGAGAGTTTGAGAAATATATTTTAATTTAAGAACAGATAAAATTCAGGTTATGAAAAACAAGTACTCCTTTCTGATGTTTTGATTAAGTTTTATTCAATACAAATTACTACTTCATAGGTGTAAATGTCTCACTACATTTTTTGTTAATGCACAATTTTTAATTCAAAATGCTCCTTTACAAGAGAATTTTATACAGTTTATTATAAAAACATAACAAAAACTATTTTGACTGATTATTAGTTTACCTTACATATAAATAGAACTATTTTAGTCAAACATACAAAATATCTTTTAAACAATTAAGAGTACAAATGTGATTGGTTTGTGATCTTGTGAAGCATAAGATATACAAATGTAACACAAACCTATATCCAGATCACAGAAACTTTTTTCTAAATCAAAACTGACAGAATTGTGACATGTGGGACAAGAGTAGGGTGCTGTAGGACAACCACTGTGCATGTCAGAAGAATATGAACATCTTCTTAAGGCTCTCTTGATTTTCTTTTTGTTTTGGTTATTGTACTTGATGATGTAAACATCACTAGACAACTGAACGTGCCTATAATGATAACCTTCTTTAATCCATGGAGCAATAGAGCTTAACAAGAAATATCGTCCTGGAAAAAAGATTATTTGTTTAGTAATAAACCAATATAAATAATTTATAACTTGGCACTTCCAAATGTAATACATTAAGACAAACATGGCATGTTGAAATGCATGTGAATTTAAATAAATGGATACTATATTACTCAAGTGCCAACCAAATTATAGTTTAAAATATGTCAAACACCAATTGTGATCATTTTGGCAAAAATATATCTTCAAACTTTAAATTGTAAGTTCTACTGTCTAATAAGTATTTTACAAAACATCTCTTTATGTTTGTTACACTTAGGATTATTCACTTCAAAGCTTATCTAATTACTCTGGTGTTTTCTGGATTCTTTGTGCATAAAATTTAAAGACAAGCACTGTTGAAGTGTGTGATGGTAATTAAGTAATGCAGAAATAACATTATAACACAGTGAATTAATAATTTTCAAAATATTTTTATTAAATAAAGCTGTTGCAAATGCACACTCACTTCCAATCCTTTATTCATCAACATGAAGTTCAAGCTGTTATAATACTATAAATACTAATCATTCAAAAATAGTACAAGTCTGCATATTACAAAATATAAAATATGTACCACATATAATGAGTTTTAATATATTTATTTCTACTGTTGTGGAACTTTAGCATTGATATATGCGAAGTTTACCAAAACATTATTTCTAACCTACTTCTGTGTGTTTGTTTTGCTGTTAAGCACAAACCCATATAATGGGTTATCTGCATTATAATTACTGCAGGAATCAAATCTTATATTTTTAGTATTATAAGACCTCAAGCTTATTGCTGAACCATTAGGAGGGCTTCTTACCTTTAAGATTACAGGAACAATGATCTTTTATACTGTAACTGACTTTCTTTTGGAAGTGGCTTTTGTCTCCAACATGGATATATCTTATAAAAAAGACTGGGCAGGAGGCTGTAACATTAAAATAAGTAAAGCTATAACACAATATTCACATCTTCATTAATTTTCTAAGTGTCTTTTTAACATTAGAAACTTCATCTCCTATAAAGAAATATAAAAAGATAAACGTTTAATTTGTTACTGTAACCTTATCTTAATGCATAACATTCATTAAATTCTATAAATTGTTTTACAACATTAATCTATTTTATCTTTCTGTGTTTTGATTTTGTGCATCTTTTTCATGAACTGACTTAGCTAAAATAACGTTTTATCTTATCTTAATAAGGTGAGGTAGGTTCTAAATTATAAAATGCAATGTTTTCTTAATTATACTTTATTTAGTGTTCTCACATGTACGTTTTCTTTATAATAAAAAAATATACTTTTATTGTTCATTGACTTTTGTGTTCTCATTATTGATACACAAATTAAAATGAATTATGGAGTAATTAACTAGCCTACATTAATGTTAGTGTCTATCCTGAAGAAAAGAGTGTAACATTTGTGTTTGTATACACCATAATGACTATTCAGAAAGACTATTTAAAAAACAATTACAGTTGCATTCACAGCTAAACAGGAAAAAAAAAGACAAATTTTTCTATAAAACCAGCAAGTATTTAAACTACTTTCTGACAAATCACTAACAGTGCTTTTCTTTTGCTGTTTTTCTCTTATCCACATACTATTTGGTAATCACAATATAAAAAAAAGATTCAATTTATAAATGTTATCACAACATAAATACACTTCAACTACAGGGCAAAATTTCATGTAAATGTGGATTGGATATCCTTTATCCAATGGCACATATTTTAAATTGCCAACACACTTCCTTCAACTAACTTAAATGCAGCAAATGACCATTAAAGTGCTAACATCCTCCAAGAATTTTGTAGGTTCCAAAGTTGATAAAATTGAGAAAAATAATAAAAAATATTAAAATTAAGCAGTGAAATCTAGTACAAGTTATTGCTTTACACAATGAAAACTCAATGGTGTAATGTATAATGCTTTCAGTTTAAAATGATGCAATTCAAAAAACAACAACAGCAAGTAATTCTTTCTTCATTGTACAGTATTCATATTCAAGAGCCATGAATGAAGACTAGCATACATGATTAACATTTTTATACTCCATCCCATAACTGCAATAACACTGCTACAATTCCACTATCAATAGCATTAGTATCTACCAAGAAAATGCCAACACTGTAACTTCTGCTAAAGCACACTTCAGAGATTGGAGTGCTTGCTCAAATCCCTAGTCCATCTCAAGTGGATCTCAGCTTTAATGGGAGCTAATAATAGTGGGCTGATATTGGAGAAGTTGGCCATAAATCATAGATAAGTACAATGCAAAACCTGGGAAATTGCAGACTTTTTGTTTAGCCACAGGTTGAGGCCAATCTTGCACCACTGCTATTTTACAAGAGGTCCCTTCTCTACCCACAATATGGCTAAGAAATTCCACTTTCATGCACATTTTCCTGGTTTCAGCTTCAAACGTGCCTTTTTTAATCACTGAAATACAATTTTCATGTTCTCAGCTGCAGACTTGAATGTGAGACCAAACACTAAGATATCGTCAATATAGATCAGGTATTTCTCCTCTGCTGCCCCATAAGTGTATAAGCTCCCTTAGCCTCTCAAAAGTGGCAAAATAATTACATAGGCTAAAGGGTATAAGTATGATGCAAAACCCATACTTACACAAGCCATACTTACTGCTGAAAGCAGTCTTAGATCTGCTCTTTCCATCCACCTTGACTTGCTAGTATCTGTATTTTAGGTCTAAGTTACCGAACCATTGAGCCTCTTTTAATGCATCTAAACATTCATCTGTTCATGGCAATGGAAGTATTCAATGTGAATTACCACATTCACCCACCTAAAACCAATACAGAACCAGAGTGTACCTTTCTTCTTCATAGTAATCATCCTATATTATCCACTTTATCTCAGTGCTGGCTACATCCTTAAACCAGGGTAGCCTGTGCAGCAGTTATTTTGTAGAACATGCATCACTTGTGTTTATGTGATGCTTTATGACTGTTTTTTAAACCAATCAGCCATCTGGTCCCACAAATATATTGTAATATTCAGCCAACGAGTCACTGAATTGTTGATGTTGTGTTTAGTCTGTATTGTCTGCACAATCCCCAAACAGCAATCTAATATGTATTGGTAACCATGTACTTTCTTTGGACATAGCACAATGGATGCAATATTGGTATTGCCACTAGCTTTGCTAACTTCCATTTCACTTACCATGCCAATGATCATTTCTGTGTGAAGCTGGATAACCAATTATTCATAATTGCAGAACAACACCAGAACTTCATCCTTCCTCAGACAGATAACTGCTCAAGCTATTGCTGCTTGCTTTCTGAACAGAAAGCAGCTTATTTCATGTGTGGCTCTATAACTAGGTTACATGTACTGATGCACTAGACTCCCACTGAACATCACTTAATTTGTTGCACAGGAAAAACTGACTGATAAACACTACAGTACATCTACTCCAAGAATGTCAATGCCATAACTGAGACAGGCAACAGCTACCATTATTCTGAGCACAAAGTTTATTAGAATAGAAAAGAATTCCACAAAGACTATAAAAAAAAAGAATAATAAAATTTCAAAAATATTTTAGAATTAAGACAAAAGATAATCTTATTACACAAGAGTAACATCTAAAGATAACTTCCTAATACAGACATATATAAATAATTATGAATTTGCTAGATTTTTTGTTAAGGGTTTTGACCATAATGCTTATAATGAATATACTATTAAAAGGAGCTTTAGAATTTTCTAATGAAATGAAGTTGAAAACTTACACATTTATAACTGTGTAAGTTTTGATTTAATATCTTTGTACAAGAATATTACATTGAATAAGACTTTAAAATTAAAAGTTAACCTACATTATCAAGAATAAATATGTAATATTTCCAAAGCATGCTTTTCAGAAATTATATGGAATATGCCATCACAGAATCTCATTTTCTATTTACCAACAAGATATTTATATACATATGATCAAACTGATGAAATTACAAATGTTAGTACTTGCCAAGTTACTCTTTTTCCATTATGAAAAACAAGGGTTGGAAAATTGACAACTGAGTTTCAAGCTTATATAATATTGAAGGCATATTGACACTATTGTTTATCATACTTATTGAATTTCAACAAATAAGTCAGTCTCTAGAGTATCTTAGTAATGAAACAAAAGTCATAACAATTACTGTTGAATATCATGAAAAACATCAACTTGCTTTTCTTGACACATTAGCACATCACAATGATGGTAGTATTAATTTTAACTATTGGATCACTATATTTGACTTTTTCAAATTCATTCCATGAGACAGAAAATATAGTATAAAGTTATAATGAAAGTAATTGAAGTTAAGATATCGTTATTCTATATTATATATAATCAAATACAGATTAGTCAGAAACTAAAATATCTTAACCAAGTATTGGTAAACAGCTTCAACTCATGCATGTACTTAAAAAATACCTTCACAGATTGCTTAATTTAGAATAAAACTTTAACTAGGCTTACTTGAACACAGCAGTTTGTTTCAGACCTTTATTAAAAGCAATATAAATGTATAAAATATATCATTATATACAAGACATCTTGTGTGAATAAATTTTGTTTTTAATTAAAATATTACCCCAGTGTTCTAGTGCACACCTGTTGCTACTTACTGTAACATTAGATACCAAAATACTTCCTACTGATATATTTTATGAATTATCATACAGTGTAATCTTCTCATAATGTGAGAAAAGTCTTATGTAAAAAGAAAACTCATACCTTGAATGCCATCTTGTTGTTCATCACCATATACATTTTCTACATGAAAAGAGAATAAACAGTCAGTACCTAAAGAATTTCAAATCATTCATATTTTATAAAACTGAAACAGTGACAGCATTTTATACAAACTTAATAAACTATCCACCTGATGCATAAATGCAAAAGTTTTAGCAGAAGAGTCAATGAAACTAAAACAAGAGGGAATCCTCAATAGCCATGGCACTTGAAATTATTTTAGGCAGGATAAGAGTAAATTAATCTATCACATCTTTTTTTCCTTTTTATTAGTTATGTTTTTGTGCACCAGCAATACCAAGTGTGGGGAGCTCATATACTCGATTCACTTGTATTACTCATCATGATCTCTACCAGCCTATCCTGAAATTGAAATTCTTTTAGGCAGGATTAGAATAAATTTATCTATGAGACCTAGGGTGTGGTCAAATACATCAATCAAAAAGGTTTGACCTCCTGAGTCCAAAACTGTAATTAGATCTCAAATTGGTCAAGAGATGATGGAGCTATGAGATAAAAATTTGTACTTGTAAAAAAAACAAAACAATCAGAGCCGTTTTATGAGTTGCTGTGTCACGGCTAAAATATTAAATGCAAACATTTTATCTGAAAATAGTGCCGAGAGGATGGTATGAGATTGGAAATTTTGAAAAGTTTTAAAAAAATTAGTGTTGTTCTGTTACTTTAAAACCATTAGCAATATTTCATGAAAACCTTGTGTGTGTCATCAACTTTAACATATAATAGACTACAAACAAATATTCTATTATGTAGAATCTCCTTAATATTTCGTTATCCAATAAAATATCCACTTTGACTTAGTTTATACACCCAATAATTGAAAAATGTCACCAGTAAACACATTTCCTTAAACACAATATTGAACAGTTTTGTAATATATTTTATCCTTCTTATGAAACAATTCTTAAATATTTATAATAAATGATTATTGAACAATGAAACTAAACACAGCTGAAATGATTCTAAAAATTACCTTTCTTTACAACAATAATGTGCTACAACTTTAGCTACAAGCATGTGAAATCTTCTGCCAATTTGTTTCATTCAGAGTATCAAAGTACTTATGATATATTTCAAAAAATTGAATATCATTGTCTACCAAAGAACTAAAGTGACAAAATAAACAATTTTCCAATAATATTGTTCTGACATAGAGGATTATTTTCTGGCATTTTGTAACACAGTGCTTTTCATTTGGTCTTTACCATCCTCTATAAATTTTACTTTGTATCTTTGTTTTACTACAGTTTTTTCACTTCAGGTTTGCAAAAGCAGTTTAATGTAACTAAATCCAGGCTCTAACATTATGTGGTTTATATTATAAAACAATCAGTTTGAATGTGTTCATATGTATAGATAATAATTTTTTTAAAAAGCTTTTATTATATTTCTGTTGAACCTAAATTAAATAAAATGATGAATAAAAAGTATCATAAATAACAAATAAAAATTTCTCACTCTTGACTAGACAAAATTTCAGTGACCTAAAAAACAGAATAACATATACTAAGAATGTTTTTAGAGTTTTGAAAATATACTGTTGGAAATTCATGACATAAGTCTCTTTAGAAGTACAATGTTACCAGAAAGTTTTGACATGTTAATTACGTTATTTTCTATAACAACAGATATTACAACAGCTTACAATTACATAATTTATGTATACTTCTTATAATGAAAGTCAAGCAATTAAAAAAAAAAAAAAATTGTGCAGGTCATTAATTTCATCTTTTTCAAATTCACTCCCTAATGCAAAATGTAGCATAAAGTTATTAGAAACGTAAATTAAGTAAAAAATGTTATTATTTTACGTTCTATATAATGAAATATAGAATAGTCAGAAACCAAAATTAAACAAAAAATGTTCATGAACAAATTAAAATTATTCATGTTCTTAAAAGCTAAAATCAGAAATAGCTTACTTTATTATAAATTCTAAGTAATTGTAACTGATGCATAAGTAAGACATTTTCCACAAAATGTAAAGTTACTGAAACAAAAAATGTTTTTGAAAGGTTATCAAATAGTCATTCTTTTCTAAAAAAATAAGAAAATGAATTAGCTAATTTTATTACTGCATCCATCAGACAACTTCCCTAAAACAAAAATGTATATTTCTAAGCTATTTTGTGCACAGCGGTTTGTTTCAGACCTTTAGCTTATTATTTTACACAATTTTCATTTTATAAATATTTGATTTTTTCACATCTGTTAAATTTAAGCTTCTCTTTCATAAGTCAGGTTAAACACAAACCAAATCCATAATCAATACAAGAAAACCAGCCTTAATTTCTTCAGTGCAGTGTAATATTTTACTTATTTTCATAACTGTTTTTAAATTTCAAACAGAATATTCATGAATGTATTAGCAAAAATATGAATTACAATGTACTACTTTTAGTTAGAAGCTGTACCAATAGTAAAACAATTTATTATATATACAACTAATTACAAACAGCTTGACAAAATATCATGTTAAGAAACACTGTTTTAACTAAAATATTACCTAAAAGTGTGGTGCATGAATTTTCTATTTTTTTAGCATTAAAATAACTTCTATGTGTATATTTTATGAATAAGTGATCACATAGTGTAGTTTTCTCATAATGTAGACAAGTCTTATAAAAAAAATGCATACCTTGATTTTCATTTTGTTGTTCATCATTGTATGCAGTTTCTACAAGAAAAACAAATAAACAATCAGCAGGTACATAACTTCAAATCATTCACATTTTTAAAAGTGAAATAATAACATAATTTTGTACAGATGTAAAAACTATCTGATGCATAAATACAAAGGTTTTAGCACAGAAATTCCTTGAAACTAAAAAAATACGATATTGTCGAAAGGTCTATCAAATCATTAGCTAAAAAGTAAAACAACAACAAATCAAGAGAAACTACATACAGTATTAAAAACCAATGATGGACTTCTACTATATGCAATGTACATTATATCTAAAGACCTGAAGTTTGCCCTCATGACTAAACCAATAGAACTTCAAATTGTGTCTGGTTTACAAAAATGTATTCATTTACTTAGATGGTCTGTTTTAGAAGCTATTTAAAATATTATTGTTAGTCAAAAATGCCAGTTCATAAATATCACTACAAGGATCAGATGCTATGCTTTAAAACCCTGTATAAATCAAAACAAAGAACTTATTATCAAAACCTTACAGAAAGGAAAATAATTTGTTATTATGAAAGATGACACTTACAGAAACAAAATTATAAGTATGTTAAGTAACACCAACACATACTCAACTCTGTCAAGAGATATGTTTAATCTACTTCTTTAACCTCTCAAGTTCAACTTTCTACCTGGCAATTCCTGGATCTCTATACTTAATATACATCTTTTATTAAACATCAATATGTGAAGTTTCTTATAAATTACAGCTAGGAAAATGTTATGATTGGTTCCAATTAATTGAAGCAGTTAGATTAGCAGCAGATGACAGTACTAATTAAACACTATTCCTATCTACAAGACATAGATTTTTATCCTCATTAGTTTTCTCTCATTACATGCAGTATCTGGATTGCCTCTGTGACTATTCACAAACACAAACTACATAAAAGAGCATGCTCGTACCAATATATTTAAAAAAAGTTTTATCCATCATTACAAACTAAAAACTATTTTAATGGATATTAAAGTTCAAAAAGAATAGAAATAACTTCTTTCATTGCTGTTTATTCTCATCCCAATTACTAGACATTTTCTCTGTTGTAGAAGTGTTAAACTTTTTATAACAGAAAATCTAATAGTATCTACATTTTGTGATTGTTTTTATTCAGTATTTTTCTGATACACAAAAGGATACCTACCTTTAACACATTTTAGTACTTTGTTTTCTGTATCTCATACTTTTAGAAAAGTACAAACATAAGATTCTATATAATCCTTTAAATCTGAGCACCTAAAAACTTTTAAAACATGATTGAGAGTGTTTGTAAGATCAATGGTAAATCATGGATATTTAAAAACTACTACTTAATCTATGCACATGGGTGAGGTTAAAGTGTGCATGCCATGGCCTTTTACATGGCATTTTACTTTATATTGCTGATTTAGTGACAGTTCATGGTAGATGAGAGTAAATACCAGATATAATATACAGAGATACTGAAAAATTGTAGGTATGCATTTTGGAGATTCTAGAGGTTGTGTAAATGCAATATGCAAACTATAAAATGGACAAAAGTATTTTTATTCTTCATATAAACATTACTTTGTACTCCAACTTGTCAGTTTGACTCAGACTGACTCTGTAAATTCACAGAAATATCTTGAGTACAAATACCTTTGTAACTCATCTGATATTTTACGTACAACATACTTATATATTTTTTTAAAAGTGTGCCACCACATTTCTTGTGGAAACACATAGTAAACTTGTAATTAGTCAATATTTCTTCTCTGATACAGGGTCAATCCAATGGAAAAAAACCAGCAACATTCAGTTAATCACTTCATATAGACATGCTCCTTCTAAATTATTTGATATGAAATAAAATTTAAGTGTAACATTATCAAACTGAAGAAAAAGTAAAATTTAATAGCCATCTCATAATCATCAGATATTAGCCTTCCTTTATCATCCCTCAAGGGTCCTATCCT
>NW_013670136.1:2649-24171 GCF_000517525.1 Limulus polyphemus | reverse complement strand
TGTACATTTGCTGTTATGTTAAACTTATATTAAAGTTTTTCTTCATTACCCATTCAAGCCGTCTCCAGCCATTACAACCTTCCTATGTTTATTGAAATACTGTCTTAAAAAAAACAAGCAAACAAGTAAAGAAAAAATGTTTCAAAAAAGAAAGTAAGTGTAGGAACTGTTGATATTAATCCTTCAAAAACAATGCAAACAGGATAGCAGGGATGACATTTGCATCATTCCTGCATAATAGCACAGGCAAGAATTAACATATAGCAATATATATATAACTATTCAATCACAATTGAGTTTAATTTATCCTATTTTTGTCAGTTAACATTACTGTGTGCCTATGCTATTTTGTGATTTCAATAAAATTAAAAAGTGAAAAATGTATTTAATATACCTCCTATATTAAAATATTTAGGGAAATGATTTCAGAAAGCACAGTGTGGCACACTCTTTGATTTTGTCTATAAGTACATTTGACTTAATCATATTACAGTACTTTATATTTTTTATTACAGTTTTAAGAAATATAATGATCAAATACATCAAATCAGTATCTCTGAGATAGTAACATAATTTATGCACATAATCATTTATTTCATGAAACTTCAATCCTAAAACCATCCAAGTATAATTCTTACCTGGCATTTCTTCTCCCAAGTATTTTCTTCCAAATTCAAATCTTACTTCAAGTACTAATATTTAAAAAAAGGTAAAAAAGTATGGTTACAATAAGATTTTGAAAGAGAAAGAATTTTATCTTATCTCATTTTACATAATGCAAGAAGACTGTTAACAAGTAAGATTGAAATGGATTTAGCTTACTTTATCGGTTACTTTTAACATAGAAAAACTAATCGTTTTTATTCACAATTGGGGATTCAATATAATTACAATGCAATTTCAAACTGACAACATAACATTTTTGTTACTTTAATAAAATACTTATGGATTAAGAAATTATTATAGTTTGTTATTCTGATACTGTATATCAAAATCAAGCAGAAGATACAGGAGGACATGTGAAAGCTGAAGGTATTTAAAAACAATGACAAAACACACAGTTTGTTGGAAATAAATGGATTCATATGTTTAAAAAATATAGTGTGCTTTAAAAACATTCCAATCACCTAAATACAAAAGTAATCATTTCAAATTGACAACAAGCTTGATGTAATTGTTATATAGTTTGTAATAATCTTATTTTGTCAAACGTATTGTTTTCTAAATTAATATTTAATGCAATTATATGGTATGTTTATTATTTACACTAAGCTCAACTTTAGGAAACTATAATTGGATATTATGAAAAATGTTGAGATTGTCAAAAAACATTGCAGTAACTGGATTTATAAGGGGTTATTAGCTTTCACACTGGAAGAAGGTGTAGTTGATGAATAAATCAAGAGTTTTAAAAGAATAGCCAATATAAACAAAATTGTTTCTGAACTAACCTATAAAGAAGGAGCAAATTTTATCCATCACTTCATTTGTCAATGATTGGTAACAGTTTGGGCAAGAATGGTGTTTATCAGGACAGCCGTGTGGTTTTGGAAGATAAAGATCTAAATTCGTACAGTAACTTAAAGCATTTTCAACATCTTTTTCATTCTTGTAATTGTATGGGAGAATGTAGAGATTACCGCTATCAAAGCTTTTTTCTTTAAAAATAATAATCACCTTTCCTCCTGTAAAAAAAGAATTTGATTCAAGTACATGAAAGTACCAAAAGAAAAACACGATACTAGATAAAATAATAAGAACACAAAAACAAACGTGCACACATCCATATACATATTAAATATTGGCTAGTATAATATACCTTGTATTTTAAGAATTTTGTGAGAAATGATTTACTATTACATGAAAGAACTGTGAAGTACAATTTGTTTCCACATTTATCAAAAATGTTAACTAAACTAAGAAAGAAACAATCAATAAGGTTTAGCAATTATGATTTCATTAATAATGTTTTATTGACTAACCAAACTGATACTTATCTTCTTGTACAGAACAATTCTCTAATATTATAAATTACTGGCTTTAGGTTAATATAATAGTGAAAAAACATCAGTAATATTATACTAAATGTAGTGTTTAAAGTGATTTGATAATGGTACCAGTATGCATGTATTTGGAGGTGGATGGGTGCATACCTTACAGTTTGGTGTTTCCAGATGACCTAAGATGAAACCTACTAATGTTATAATTGTAGAGTCACTGAAGTCAAATATATATTTCACATGAAACTAAATAGATGAAGACAGAGTGTTTGCAATAGTGTAGAATTTTTGTTTTCTGTAAGTATGTTACACCACCATTTGTTTTCTTACTGTATTCATTTGGAAAGACTTGCTCTACTACTCAAAAGATCAGATGATAAATTAAAATATAAATTAAAACTACATTGTCTGTCATAAAAAAGAAATACTAACTATAATAAAACTGTCTTTTGTGAATGAAGCTCTATATTTGAATTTTTTTTCTAGAGAAATTATATTAAAGCCCTATGAAGAGACTTAAACATTTGCAAACATACCATCTTTAGGAATTTGGTTACAGACACAATGGTCTTTCATACTAAGAATCTCTTTTGAAGGCTGGCCAAATTTGTTATGATATGTTTTCTCTATTTCAAGGGTTCCACAGAAACTTCCATAGCCTAAAAAGTAATTTCATATAATCAGAAAAAATATCAATTTCAAAAAGCAATCATATATGAAGGAAATTCTACAGTTAAAATATTGCAGCCAATAATGGCTAAAAAAAGAAACTTTTGTAATACTTTCTGTACTTCTTAAATTGCAATAAAAAATAAACTTCTAGATGCATAAGTAAAATAGTGACGTATATCTCCAGTATGTATCTTTCTTAACTCAATATTTTGCTATTATATCTTTGTCAGGAGCTGTAATAGTGAAATTTTGAGCTCATAAAGATACATTCTGGAGATACAGGTCATTATTTTATTTACCTTGATATAAATGTCCTGTAAAAAACTCCAGTTTATGTTAACCAAAGTTAAGAATAAACTTTTAGATGCAACTACAATTAATTGTTTCAAATGAAGAAAGTAGCCCTACAAAAATGTTTCAAGTAATTGTTTCAAAACTTTTGGAGATAACTAGAATAACTATATTAATTCGTTATTTACTTCTGAATCCTAGCAAAATTAACATTCCAAAAAAAAATATACATGGTTTCAGATAGTTAATACAACACATTCTAAATGACTAATCATTACAACCGAAATCATGACTAAATAACCATTTTAAAATGATCAAAACATTCATGAAATGATCAATTAGATAATTATCAGCTAAAAAACACATTACTGTTATTATTTATCAAAAAAAGTTTTACTATGATTGACTTTCTAAAGATGTTTTAAAATAAAAACGTTTAATTATATAATTTATTAATGAAGTATATTAAAGACTGAAATTCGTAACAGCTTACCTCTATGAACATTTTTCCAAAGACTTTTGTGAACTGAAATGGTTAAATGAATGTTTATGTATATAAAAATGTGTTTTTAATCAACCATAACAAACTTCACCACAACAATTCAATCAATTTGCTAGTCATTTGGATAAAGAAACAAAGGTCTAAGAATATCTGTTATTCTAATCCCTAGGCTTTTTGTTGCTTATCTCTGAAAAGAAGTTTATTTGATAGGTGTTGCATGTACCACAAATAAATATAAAACCTATTCATTATCTTGAAAAAATCCAAGAGTTTGTTAGTTTTATGTATTTTACATATCACAACTGTAATGACAATCACTTACATAATAATAAAAGAGCTAATTAATTTTTCTCTCTTTTTGAAATAATTAAAAAATACTAATTATGATATTAGTATACAATATTATAAGTAAATTTCTAATCAGAATAAAAATTAATTAGACTAAAATACTTAAATGCTAAATTAAAATTTCATAAGACTGTTGGACATACAAAAACATAAGTTTATGCTTTTATTTTATTGCAGTTTGAAGCTGAAAAGGAAAATCAAGTATTTGTTATAGCTATACTGTTTTCTCAGTGCCTTTTTTTTATAGTTTCAAACTGCAGATTGCAGTACATTCTTTCTTGTTTAAAGGTAGAATTCCCTTATTTAAGTTACCATTTTAACATGGGTTTTAAAGTTGTGATCAGCTTCTAATGAAAACATTTTTCTTGAGAATAGTTTCTCTCAATAAACAAAATCATTATTTACATATATTGTTTTGCATCTCATACCATGCACTATGTATATGTATATGAGAAACTAGTGACAAGAATACTGATTTGTTTAAAAAAACATATCAAGGAAAAAGCATTATACTTATCACATTACCTTCAAATTCTGACACCACACCAAAATGAAGCAACACAAGATTTACCCATTTTATTTACAAAAAAATATATAAAAAAATTGAAATTGATTGCGATAAGTCTCTTATAAGTTTATCTTAAAAGCGAAACATTGATATGCTACAAAATATCAGTAAAATATAATAACATATCACTGTTTCAAAATTGTAAAAATAGAAAGACTATGATAAGGTTAAGGTTTGTTATTATACATCATTATAAGAGTTAAATTTAAGAAAAAACTGAATTACTTTTGAAGTGAAAAAACAATTATATAACTAATTCTAACAAATATATTAATAGCAACTATGACATATAAAGTAATAAACACTCACTAAGAACAAAACTGCAAATAATATTCTTCAACTCCTGTGTTACTGTATCCAAACATACTGGACAAAAAGGGCCTGAAGGAGGACAAGGTTCATGTGGCAAAGGTGGATAACCTAAAGATGGTTGGTAAGGTCCTGGTGGTGGATACGGTTCACAATACTTTAGTTTCTTTACAATTTTCTCTTCATTTATTAAGTTATAATTTATGAGATAGACGAGGTCTGTCAACTGCAGGGCACTATATTTGTGGCCAACTTTGCGCCAAGGATCTTTCACACTCAGTAAGATATACAAACCTAAAAGAAAGAAATTATTAAATGATAATTTAATAAAGAATAGAATGGAAATTACAACATAATGATTCATTGCATTACTTAAAACAACTCTATGCAATAATTCTAATGAGCACTGCTCTGTTTAAACTTGTCACCTTAAGTAAGTCTATGGCAAGCATTAGGTTTTTAAATGTTGTTTTTTATTATATAAAATGCAAGATGGTGTGTTTAACTTTACTCTCTACAAAAACTGTTGTGTACCAGCCTCATCTGGTAGTTTCACAATATAAGTTTATTTGAATCACCAATGTAAGTTCCACCCAATGAAGAATACACAAAATGGACAAGCTGATAAAGCCATCCAGAGAGGGAAAGGGTGAAAGAACATGAGTGGAAGAAATAATTGAAGGAATCAAAAGAATGGACTGGGAATTACAAAGGGAGAAGTGCAAGTCAAATAACAATGGAGTACACAGACACAGGATCCAAGTGAGAAGACAGATGAGAAATGCTGCAAATGGTTGAGGGTGAAAAGTGTGATCAGAATGGAGAATGGCATAGGAGCAATGAAAAAGAATGCATGAAGAATCAATGGCATACATTCAAAGCATAGATGACCACAGCCAAAAGGATGAGGAAATAGGCCTTAATTCTATGCTTACGGGTACACTTTTCTGTACCTTCTTTACTCAGAGTGAAATTTAGAAGCCACATGTAATTAGTTCATGTACATGTTTTAAGCCAATCGAAAGTGCTCATTTTGAATTATATAATACTGTCAGTCTTCCTAAATTATTGATAATGAGAAAGTCATTATACCATTGGAGAGTTTGTAGTGTGATGATCAAGTAATAGTCCAAACATATACAAAATTTTTAGACCTTCATATAGCTTATTTAAAATACAAGTAAATTAGAGTGTTTTTTTTTTTGGTATCAAACTCTAAATTTATAATTTCTTGGTATCTCAAAATGAATATGTAAAAATCTACAAAAATTAATTTGTCTACTCCCTCCATGTGCAAGATTCAACAAGGGTTAGCAAGTACAATGTACAAGTCCAAAAGAAGTTCGTAATATTGTAAGTACTACAGATCATTGTTTTCTATATATATTTTACTTACTTTTCTATTTTTAAAAAAAAGTAGCTGAAATCTAGAAATTTATAAGTAAATAGTTTTAATAATTATATACATATGGTAATCAAAATGTTTCTGTGGGAGAAATGTGGTGTCCAAAATATGTTTGTTTTGCTCTTGAAAGTATTTCACTATAGTCCATAAAAATAGTAATGGCATCAGTGGTGAATCATTACCTTATGTATGACGAATTTTTAAGTTTGTCAGATAAATTCATAACCAAATTTATGAACACATGTTTAGTTAAAGTACTTAATTTAAAAAAAACAGATTTTTTCTGTGCAAAAGCATTGTAACGTTTTCTGTTAGTCTGCTAAACTTTGTGAAGATATGCATACCTTATTAACAGTAATAGTATGACTAATGACTGGTTACTTTGGTGGTGCATGTTAGGCCTTTTGGACCTAACCCATAAGTGTAGAGTCAAAGGAGAGATGATGTACGAAACAGAAAGCAAAAGCATCTTAGGGAGTTAGTTTAAGGGCATAGAAAACAATAATAAGGTCCCACTCAGGTAGGCTAGAAGGATAGGAAGGGCAATGGAGGTGAAAGGAATGAAAGAGCATAGTAAGGACTGTGGAGGAAAAACCCCAAAGGTAATGGGAAAATTGGAAAGTAATAAAAAAGGAGCTCCTGGTAACCAGCAATAATCAAAAGTGATGAGCCATGGTTGAAGATCCCAGTGAAGCACACAAACAGATGGGGAACAAAATGATGAGAAGGGGAAAAAGAATGGTGCAGCAACAAAAAGCAAAAATTATGCCACTTCCATTGATACATGATGATGATGGTGGACAGGTGAACAGAATGGGAAAAGAGGGAGGCTACATATGAAAAAAGAGTCCTGAACAATGTGAAAAGAACCAGACAAATCCCCTGCATGAAGTTGGAGAAATGATACAGCTAGATGAAAGAGCGAAGTACAAGATCGAGGAAGAAGAGAATGGGAAGAATGGAAGAGGAGGATAGCAAAAAATTCAACATAAGAAACCACAATTGAGCTTGCCAATAGGGTGCCACCAGAAGGACCTCAAAGAATTTTCTGAATGAGAAAAAGAACATGAGGGAGGATATGAATAGGAAGACAAACCTAAAGGAAAAGCTTGGACCAGTCCTGCTTAAATGCATCCATTGCTAGAGCCGATGGATGCAAAACAGGAGACCAGAAGAGAGGAAGCTTGATATTGTTCTAAATGGTTAAGGCATCATTATGAGGGGTGCCTAGACAAGAGCACAGCCTTTGAAAAACATGAGAATTGAGGGACCACACTGTAGGAGAAATCTTGTCTGGCCACAAGCAACAATTCACAACATGATTCAGGACACCTAGAAAATAACAGGCCACAAGGCAGACATGCAGAGAAAGGGCCCAGAAGAGAAGGTCAAAGGCCCCAAAACAGAAAGAGCAAGACCAACTGAAGAATTTCTAGGCTGCATGAGAGACTCCCTCTCCTGTCCCAAAATAGACATCACTTGTTCAACAGACAAAGAGAAACCTGATGCCATTTTAATTGTTTGTGTAGCATAAGCAATGTCTAGTTGTCCCACACCAGACAAATTTGAAGTTACTGTGACTTGGGAATTCATAATGTGGAAATAAAATGTCAGAAAATCTGCAGGTGCAGAAATGTTTGAAAACTAAAATCCAAATTGAAGGTTTCCACAACAAATTCCAATATCACAAAAGTTAAAGTGCAAAAAAACACAATAACATATCTTAACACATGAATGCTAAATCAAGAAGTGATAATTGAACAATCAGTATAGAGGGAGTGTGTCCTGTGCTAGGAGGGTGTGTCACACTCCTATTTGTGGACGGTTGTTACATGCTCATTTGCATGCAGCAATGTCATGTGAAAACAGACAAGTTTAGGTGAAAGCCTCAAGGCTGGTGGTGAACAAAAAAGTTCACATACAGAGGGCAGCAATGAATCAGGAAAGCCATATGTGAGAAGATGATACATATTGTATCAGAATATTATATTCAAAGTCCCTCAGACTTACCTCTGAGACATAAGGGGCACATGTTATACTGATACCCATAAACATTAAAACCTCCACTAAAATAGGTCCTAAAATATTGATACACATTAATTATTTATATCAAGTTTTCCTCTTTTAAATGGAAGAAATCAGAAAAATACAAGAAAACCATTATGATAAAGTACCTATGTAATGGTAAAAGATCAGATGATACAATATTCTTAAAACAGAATTAATTATGAATTACAAAAGAAAAGACTATACTCATACTCTAAAAAGGTTTTAAATAGCTATTTTTGGGGTAACAGAGGGAGATATATTATGTGCAACATTCAGAATTAAAATGTATTCAGATTACAAAGAAATCCAATCCAGTAATAGTGTTTACAACAATATTAGTTTTATGTGTTTTATAATGCAATTAACTTAACAGAAATATAATAGCATTTCATTTATGTTAGGTTTTAATTTCTTTATTCTTAGTGCTTCCAGATTTTTCTTTTTCTTAGGTTCTTCTCTAAATTTAATACTTTAACATTTTAAAAATTTAATTTGTACTGTTCTCAATGATGACTCCAGGATTTTGAAAGAGGTGGCAGACAGATGGATTTGGGAAAGGTGAAAGTGTGTTTTTTTTTCAAGAATAAGTGGAAGAAAACCTGTGGAAGATGCATTAATAAGTTCTAAGAAAGAATTATTATTTTTGCTGTAGAATATTTACATTAATATTACAAACACACTGTCTGTTTTACAAGGTTTCTTATCAACTTGAGCATTTTCTTCAGTGAGGTTTCAGATTGACTCTACAAATTAATTAATTAACATGAAATTCAAATTCCTAAACTTAGTAAACATATTAAAATTTAATTATAATTCCATGGAATAGCTTATACAAGCTCATAACACACATATATCAAATAATGAAATGCATTAATAAGTTATAAAACAGTTTCATTTTATGTTTCAGGCACTTTCTTTAGCAGTTGTTGAGGCCCAAGGTACCAATTTAATTTTCTTGTTGCACTCAGATTCGCACACTTCAAAATTTTCTTAACTCTTACTGTGATTGTTTACAAAGACAATAGGACTAACCAGAGACTTGATAACATTTTGTTGGGAGGGTTTTCATTGTGTAGTGTCGCTTAGTAACTGAAGGCATTGTATTCTGGGAGATGTAATATTTTAATGATGAATAAATAAAATGACTGTGAATCCAGAAAGTCTTTCAATTTGTTTTATTTGCTCAATGTTTCTACTTTATGAGGAGCAAATATTTTCAGTAATGAACTCTATTACTCAAATTAAGGCTATTCTACAAAATAAACAACACAAGAATATATCATGTATGCGATCGTTAATTGATGGTTTTTATTTCATTTGCATGCTTGGTTTTCCAATGAATTAATTTTCTTGTATGTTTTTAAGTTATATCATCTGTAATTTTTCTAACTTTGTCTTTTACTATTTTGTAAAGGTTATTGTAGTCTTCTGTGCTTACTGCATTTGCTAGATGATTTGATTCTTTTGCTACCTGCTACTCATACACTGAAAATTTCAGTCTAAACACATTCTATTTTATAGACTTTACCATTGTCATATTTTTCATTTTAAATAACTTTGGTAGAAAATGGAAACCAAATTAAAGTTTTAAAAAGTATATAAAGAAGAAAAATTATGTCCAACATTTCTAAGGATAAAACAAGATACTTTCACCCTAAAGTCTTATAAATTATAGAGGCCACTCAAGAAAAATACTAAAAACTATTAAACTTGTAAAATGTAGAGAAATGAACTATTTAAGAAAAAGGTCTAAATGAAATCATCTTGCAAGTACAACAACATTTGCATCATAAATGATGAGGAAAATAAGAAAAAACTAAAATATAATAAAAAACAAAGTACAATTATTAAAGAAGCAAACAGAACAATGGGAGAAGCTAAACAAGATTTATATAAGATAAACAGACCTAAAATAACAAGTTATTTTCCAAAGAAACCAAAAACAAGAACAATAAGTGATTTCCTAAAGGAAATTTTGATGAAATCAGAAATAGTAATCCAAAGAATATGAAATAGGCAAACAAATTATTAGCACAGAAGATAAAAGAGCTGTAAGCAATCTACAGCAAATGAAAAGTCATAATTACAAAGGCTGATAAAGGAAATACTTTTGTGGTACTATCAAAAATGGAATACAATGAAAAAAATCAAAGAAATTGAGATTTCTACAAATTTTGAAAAAAGTAAAGAAAGACCTTAATGAAATAAGGGAAAAGAAACTAAATACATGTTTACAATAATTAAAAGATCTAAATTTGATCTTCATTTAGCTTTAATTACTTTTACGAAGAACAGACATAAGTATACCACAGTTATTTGGAACATCAAAGATATATTAAGAATCTTTCTCAGTGAAATGACCAACCCAATTAATAAATGAAAACTTTAATTATGAATTATGCAAATGATTAGATTGTATCCTAAAAAGATATACAAAAAATGAGAAAACTCTCATGTACAACTCTTATGAAGTAACAAACAAAGTGAAGAAAGAAAACTAATAGTAGTAACTGTAGCTTTAATATATGATCAATGTATTATCAAATACAGGAGAAAGAAGCCATTGATATTTCATTAAATAAAATAAAAAACAATGAAAAAGATACAGAAATACCTTTAAAAATTAACAACTTCTTTTTTTTATGTTTGAAAAAACCTTCTTTGTACAGAGAGGAGGTTTACAAGTGAGAAGTCCATTACCTCAGTATTAGCAATGCTATTGCTCATAAGCACAAAGACAAAGGCCATTAATCTTACATATATTGCAAACCATAGTGTTTGTCTGAGCGTTTGTCTGTCTCCTGGTTGAAAAGCTGCACACACAGGCAAAGCTCAATATTCACTTTTGAAATGATGGGAGAACAGGCATGAATAATGATGATGCCAAATTTTATTTTGCAAGCAGGATATTCTACAGTAAATTGTAAGAAATTAATTGCACTATCATTCACATTTCAAAATGTGACACAACTTAAATAACAAATATTTACCATATGTTGAGTGGCTCTCAGCATGACTCAACAACTACTTTTCGCAGTGGGCGGTATAAGAAGTTCAGAGCTTTGGCTCTGAGTAAACCAAGAATGCAACACAATTATCCTTTTTAAAGTTCATTAAATAATTCAAATTTATAGATTAACTTAAACTTTTCCCATCACTGGGAACAGGTACTTTTGCTACATTAACTTAAACTTTTTTGGTCACTGGGGATGGGTATTTTTGCTTGTACAGTAATAATTTCACTACTTTTCTAATGGCTTTAAATGAAATGAAATATAATGTATTTTTTAAACATATTAATGAACATCATAAAGACATAAAACTTTATAATAGAAAATGACGAAAATGGTTGTATAAACTATATGAATATAAACAACAAGTTTGAAAATCCACCAAAAGAAGTCTTGCAATGGAACTTAGATAAACTACATTTCTGCACACAATATAAAAAGTAAAAGCTGAAACTTTAAAAGGATGTATAATAGCACTACTGAGTTTAGGCACAAATGAAAATGTTGAAAACAAAATTAAAAACATATAAGAATGTGGAAGAATGACAAACGAGAATCATAAAAATATAATTGATAACACAATCAAGAAAAAATGGACAAAAGCAAGAATAACGCATCAAAATGAACAGGACAATAAGAAAAAACTAAAATATAATAAAAAACAAAGCACAATTATTAAAGAGAAAGAGAAAATGTACATATGGATCAATATCATTTGTAGTTGTTATTAGTGAATAGTTATTCAGAATATGGTGCATATTAAATTTAAGAAATGTTTAAAAAAATGGTGTAAATTGAAAGGTATAAAAGACTGGTGTACTTTTAGCAATGCTTATAAGGCAGACAAGGATTGAGGTAGCTCTGGGTGAGATAAGGTAAGACCATTTCAGAACTTTATACGTGTTTGATAATTAAATGGGTTCTTCTTAAAATGAAAATACTCATACCATGTTATTTATTTGATTAAAATATTAATAATCATGTGAAGGTGTATGCAAATATTAACTCACAAAAACATCCCTTTTTTCTCCTAAAGTATCAAAAAGTCTTATGTTTAAAAACTATTCACCAAAACTTACCAACTTTCAGTTGGTCACAATAGCAGTCTTTTTTCACGCTGTAAGTGATCTCATATGCAAAGTCATACTTGTTACCTTTGTATAATTTGATAATTACAAACTTTCCACAAGAAAATCCATATCCTAGAAAAAAAAATATAATAAGAACAATTCCAAGCTCACAAAAGATTTAAGAATAATTTAAAAGTAAGCAGCTATTTCATGAAGAGGCATCAAAGGATAAATTAATATAATTAATTAAATTTTCCTATTAAAGAATATTTGTAAATTGTACATAAAGAGTATACTACTTAATATTTTTATTCTAATGACACAAACATTTAGTTATATGCTATTTAAAGCAAATTATGTTTTGAATTTAAAATATACATATGTATTTAAAATGTGAATTTTTATAATAATAAAAATACATTTTTATACATGTACATTTATAAGATATTTCATAGTATGGTTATATGAAATTTATTCTTATTACTCTAGATGATTCACATAAAAGGATGTATTTAAATGGGTAAAAAATTACATGTGATGACTTACCTGAACCAGGAAGTGTTTTGATGTCAATCTTGAGAACTAAGAAGATTAACATATTAAAATATTTGAATAGTTAATTCATACTAACATTATATTCAATAAAACTGCTTAGAAGTATTTTATATAAGTTAAAAAATATCTATTACAAAATAACTGTATGAGACAATAAAACAAAGAATAATTTAACATAAAATATGGGTATATCTTACCATTACTTATATAACACTTATATATCAAAATAAAAACAGAACAAGTTTTAAAGTTTAAATATCTCAAGTTGTCTTTCATCCAACTATTTTCAATCTTCTTACAGCCAACATAGAGAAATAGATCCAAGAAATATTCCCATAAAGTAAAACGATTCTTCCTAATGTTAATTGGAACAAATGACACCCTTTGAGAGTGTATAAGTGGGCAAAGTTAAAATTATGTCCATTTATCCAACACATATAAAAAGCTCCTTTGATCTTGAAACAAACTTAATGGTTTTAAAAAAAATACTAGTCTTATTAAAAATGACAATTTTCTTTTCTTATCTTACCTCCGCTCACATAATAGCTAGAATCCCACACTGACCTGGTGGAGAGACCAGTGCAAAATATACCTAGATAGGCACCCTTCGGAAATGGACAAAGAATGCCTATGGAGTGACTTCTCTTGTTAAAGGAACACATGCATGGGAGACCACACCACTTCTGAACCAGGTATACTCTTCACCCATCATGAAAGTATGTGTCATTAAATTGGGTGGAAAAAAAAGGAGCATATCCATGATTCTAAATACGTTGGCTGGTCCAGTTCCTTTTCAAAATGAGGTATCCTGGGAACCAACCTGCACAAGATAGTAGGATGAGAGTTGCCCAATTGATTAGTTTGTTTAATATAAAGATATATGGTGTAGAATGTCTAGGGTGCATCAGACCATACTCAGTGGGTCAACTCCAGTCCAAAACCAGGTGGCATCGGGTATTTATTGTCTGGTCCATGGTAGTAGGAGGATCCCTACTGTCTTCACCTCAAGATGAGAAAACAGAAGGAAAAAATGTTCTGTTCAGTCTTCCTAGTCAGGTCAGATCCATTACCAAAACTAGTCACTCAGGAACCCAGAATCCAAAGGATAATAGGAAGGGAAGTGTAACATGGTGGTTCACTCAAAACCAAAACCAGACCGTCAAGCAACTGACCTGCAGGAGATGATAGGATGGGGCTTCCCTGGCTGATTAGTATATCTATTGGCTGGTGCAGTTCCTTTCCAACACCATATCTCCTGGGAAGTGACCTGAGGAAAAGGATGGGATGGGAGTTCCTCACTCAATTAGTATATCTCTACCATCACATGTATGAGGACTTATATTGGCTGGTCCAGCTCCTTTCCAAAACCAGACCTCATGGGAATCAACTTCCAGGAGATGGTAGGCTTGGGTTACCCAACCAGAGAGGTGAGCTGCATTTTGGTGGATCACCAGTTTATGACCAGGTGGGTTCAGGTATTTTTTTTCCAGTCTTCAGTTGGAGGAGGATTACACATCATCTACACCAACAGAACATTACCACCTGACTCTCGATTGAATGGGATTGAGTACATTCAGGAGGAAGCCTCCATGATCCACCACCCCAGTGGCTAGGAACAGGTAAGTGTTAAGGACTCTCTTACTCCACTTGTAGTAGGGGAGGAAGTGTGGTGGAGAGTCTAGAGGAATGCTACACTGGAGACTGCACAAAAGGTGACAATGAAACTGTATTTTGAAAAACAGGCCACTCCTGAATTATTCAATTTAAGAAACAGAGGGATGGGTAGCAATCCCTTTCTACTTTACTCATTATAGTCTATGAGACAGTACAGTCTGGGAGAGGCATATCTATGATGAAATATTCCATGATATGAACCTACTAGCACTCTTATCAAACACCCTATCTCAACAGTATGTGTTATAGGCCTTGTTGTTATGGTTATGTTGGCTGGTCCAGCTTCTTTCCACACCAAACCTTCTGGGAATAAACCTGAAGGGGATGGTATGATGAGGATTCCCAACTTGATTAGTATTTTGTGAAAGGCTGTACAGTGTAGGTTTGTTGGCTGGTCCAGTTCCTTTCCAAAACCAGCTTTCCTGGGAATCAATCATGCAAGAGATGGTAGGATGGTAGCTCCCCAGCCAATAAATATACCTGGACAGGCACCACTCACCACTGAGTGGGATCTGATATGAAAGAGAGGTGTGATCCTGTAAGGGAAAAGAAATTTACCAACTCACAGTTAAATTATTGTGTGGAGATAATGGGAGATGAAGGTGTTGGATGAGTTCCACATACATGCTAGCCTGGATGATTTCTTTTATGAGATGATATGGGTAAGTAGCCAGGGAAAAGGTAAGATGTCAAATCTGATGAGATGACACCTGAAAAAAAAAAAGGTTGGGATTTGGGAGATAAGGATGAATAAGCTAGCCTGATAAGTTGGCAGGAGGAGGAGGAAAGGATACTGAGTCTGTGAAAAAAAGGAGGAGGATTGAGGAAATGAAGGGATAAATCTTTTGACAGTACCTGAATCACCCATGGATCTGACGTGAAATCGTGCCCTAGTTGCATGAATCTGGCCAAGCGTGCACCTACCTTGCCAGAACTTACAGGATAGTTACCAGTACCCTTGGCAGTATGGGTTTCAGTGGTGAATACTCTGACAACTCACTGCTGAAACATGATTAAGTGGAACAGATAAAGAGGCTGAATGAAGAGGATGAGAAATAGGAGTAGGATCAAGAGCAGGTGAAGGCTGCGACACTTAAGAGACCAAGGAAGAAATAGAAGAGTATTGTATCTCTACCCATTAGTCCAATGAATCAGGTAGATCTCCAAAAGTCAACCAACATAAAAAAGGAGCCATCCAAAGATCTCATAGGTAGGTCGTGGGTAGATGCACATTAGTTAACAGAGCATCCCTACTCAGGAGATTCCAACAATAGAGGAGCCATGTTTAGAGGGAAAGAGCTGAGGAGGATAAACACACAAACGTGGAGAAAATAAGATTACAAGTATCCTCCAAAAACCCCGCAGGGGATCAGCAAATAGCCTCTGTGAGGAGATGAATGGAGGAAAGGTAACATATGAGGGAGATTAGGGTTAAATGAAGGTAGAAAAATTGGGTGTAGGATAACCTCACAGAAGTATCAGGGTCTGAACCCCAAACCTGAATCAATGTCTCCAGCTGTTGGGAGTCCAAAAACAGGAAATCCACTTGATGGTATACAAAAGCATATTTGATCCAAAACTCGATGGGGGATGAGACATGCTGACCCCCGCATGCAGTTGTGCCAGAAATTATCCATTATGGGCTCTAATATCTGGAGATGAGAGGAAAACGAGGTATTCCTAGGAAGGTGCCAAATGTAGGAGTGAAGGAGAGGAGTTATATGAAACTGGGAATACAGACAAAAGGTAAAATACCTGTGATACCATATCCAGGAAAACCGAGGGCAGCCTGGGAACATCCACAGGAGAAACTCGGGACTGCGTGGCATAGGAAAGGGGAAGAAAAAGAATCTCTAAATCTTTGTCATCCTGCCCAGTCTTTACAGGAAAAGATATGTCCTGCCTGAGTTCTAGAGAAGCTGTTGGCTGCGTGATGGATTCAAGCTCCCTTCTGACAAAGACTGGGACCTACTCAGCTGAAAGTGTGGAACCTGAAGCCAGAGATATAGCAGTTGCAGTGACTTGAAATTCTCAGGTCATATCAACTGTAGGGCATTTCCCAAGTAGAAAAAAGTCATTATTTCTTTAATTTGTTTAACTGATATTATTAAACGAATTGAAAATAACAAATCTACTAAGTAGAAAAAAAATTAGTTAATCAACATAAAAATAAACATGCACTAAAACCAATTAACATGAGCAAATGTTTGCAGACATTTGATCTCCACTGTGCCAAATTGAAAAGTAAAGATTAGGTTCTCCAATAAAGAGGGAGCCAGCTGTGATAGGACAGTGTGTTGCTCTCATATTGGTAGAGAGTTGTTGAATGTTTATTTGCATGCTACAACTCAGCTGAACCATGTTGAAACATGGGATAGATGAGAGTTTCAAGGCTAGTGGCAAGCAAAAATATTTGTGCATATAGAGGACAGCACTGAGTGGGAAAGTGCTATTATGTGAGAAAAGATAAGATACTGTATCGAAAACCAGAGTAATCAAATGAGGCTGACTTAATATTAGATGAAAATATTTTATCTTTACCTGTGATTGTATCATTATTATCCATGAAAAATATTATGTTGATATATTAGAAATATTATAGGAAGGATAGTAAAACAAATAGTCAAGTCTTTTTATGAATCACATATAATTTATAATGCTTAGAAACAAAATACTGAGCAAACTTTTAAAACACTATATAATAAATTTTTCTTTAATATCCATACCAAATCTGCTGCTAACTAAGACTATGTTCATCTTAGTATATAAAAACAAACTGCTATTTTATTATAGAAGTTACAAATCTTTATGAGATGATTCTGGTTATTAAAGTGATTACATGTACTTTAAATATGAAGGTATGAATTCATGCTTATAATAAGTGATTGCCCATAATATACAGTAAATGACTAAAAAGTATCTTTAATTGCTGTCATTAATTCTGTGATTCTTATTAATGTACATAAAGTATTACACAAAATATACAGACTAAATATTTTATGATGCCTGAACTTACTGAAATCAAGTGTACAAATAATTTCCTCCAGTTTATAATCTATGTCATGATGGCAGTTGAGACAGGAATAAGGAACTGAAGGACAACTTGTAGATGGACCAGGTAGAGGGTAAATTATAGGTGTTGGGTAAGTCCTAGATGGTAGGTAAGTTATAGGTGGTGGGTAAGTTATAGGTGGTGGGTAAGTTATAGGTGGTGGGTAAGTTATAGGTGGTGGGTAAGTTACAGGTGGTGGGTAAGTTATAGGTGTTGGGTAAGTCCTAGATGGTTGGTAAGGTGGGTAAGTTATAGGTGGTGGGTAAGTTATAGGTGGTGGGTAAGTTATAGGTGGTGGATAAGTTATAGGTGGTGGGTAAGTTATAGGTGGTGGGTAAGTTATGAATGGTGGGTAAGTTATAGGTGGTGGGTAAGTTATAGGTGGTGGGTAAGTCAAGGTGGTGGGTAGGTTAGAGGTGGTGGGTAAGTTCTAGGTGGTGGGTAAGTTACAGGTGGTGGGTAAGTTACAGGTGTTGGGTAAGTTACAGGTGGTGGGAAAGTTATAGGTGGTGGGTAAGGTACAGGTGGTGGGTAAGGTTTAGGTGATGGATATGTTACAGGTGGTGGATATGTTACAGGTGGTGGATAAGGTATGGGTGGTGGATAATATACAGGTGGTGGGAAAGTTACAGGTGGTGGGTAAGTTACAGGTGGTGGGTAAGTTATAGGTGGTGGGTAAGTTATAGGTGGTGGATAAGGTACAGGTGGTGGATAAGGTACAGGTGGTGGGTAATAAGTCACAGGTGGTGGATAAGGTACAGGTGGTGGATAAGGCATAGGTGGTGGATAAGGCACAGGTGGTGGATAAGGTTCACAATACTTTAGTTTCTTTTCAATTTTTCCTTCATTTCTTGAATTATAATTTACAAGATAGACTTCATCTGTCAACTGCACAGAACTGTATTTGTAGCCAACTTTTCCCCAAGGGCCTTTTATGCTCAGCAAGATATGTAGACCTGAAAGAAATGCATTAATAAATGTTTCTGTAAGTAAATTGCAGGCTGTAAAATAAAACAAAATATTTCATTACATTACTTTAAAAACTTCTATGCAATATGACTAATATACATTGCTTTTTTATTAAAAGTTATTAATCTAAGTAATTCAATTCTAATCACCAGCTTTTCAATGTTCAATTTTTTATACATAAAATGCCAGTTGAACATTAATCTTTATAAAGCTGTTGTGCATCACTATTTTTGTTATTAAGCAATAGTTAGTAGTTAATCTTAAATTCTATAATTATATCATAACAACTGACTTTAATAAATTAATAGCAATATAGGAATATCAAAATAAGATGAATATCTAATGGAAATTTAAAGTTTAAAATAAAATGTTGATAGAAAATTGGGTAAAGTAGCAATAATATAAAAACCATTTGATTAACTAAAAATAATTATTATATATATATACATATATAAGTATATGTGTGATTTCTTAACTAACTTATAAGCTTATGTCTGAAGCTAGGAAATTTTATGTTGGTTGAATTAGGTAATTAGATGTTTTATTAGATAAAAAGATTACATTTATGTGGCTTTTGACTGGTGTTTCTCTTCTGAATAATTAGGTTCTTGTGGATGAATTTGTTTACTTATATAACAGTGAATACAGATTTAGTTATTAAAGATTTATCTTTTATAGATAATATTATTGCCATGTTATAGTTTAAATACTATGGTTTGTTTAGAAGTGAAATATTTTTAAACTTATTAGTTTTTATATAAACACAATCTGTCTTTGGATTGTTAGCATGTGGAGGTTAAAGTCACACATGGTTTCTAGTTGGCATTTACATGGAAACAAAGTCCTGTTGCAGAGATTTACAGTATGAGCTGAACCTACTGACTAATGTGAAATCAGTAGTTAATGACTTTTTCCTCCATAGTTCAGCCAGGTCAAGCATGTTGCTAGTGAAAGTTCACAATGTAAAATTAAAACAATTACTAAACTCAGGAACAATGAATCTGGACTTTGGAAAAAAACTAAATTTATTCCAAGGATAACCTATGAGAAGGAGTATCTCAATGCTTAAATCAGTATAATGATATTGTTCCAGGTTTTCTGGCAACTTCTTTATGTAGTTGTTTTTAAGAGTTAGCTTAGCTACTTTTTCATCTTAATTAAAGAACATATATCATGCTCAGATTCTAACTCATAAAGTTAGAACTAAATATAAGGATCCTATATCAAGATTGTAAGGTTTCCTGTAAGCTAAATCTTTAGGTGTTTTGTAACCCCTCCTTTATATTTGTATAAAATGTGTAACTAATAGATTTATAAGGTAAATCACACCAAGATCAAGTTAATTCTAAAATATTTGGGAATAGTATCAAATAAGAGACTTTGCAAAATATTTAGAACAAGGATTATATATAAATGCTGGTGAGCCAGTCAATAAGCTAAGCTGGAGTGAATAAGTAAAGAATAGATAGAGTTAATCAGTGAGAGTGTTTTGTTTTCAGCTACTCAATCAATAAGCTGTGAAGTTTACAAATAAGTTTATTTTTTGTGTTAGTTGAGGTACTGTCAGTTGAGCATCATTTGTAGAATTATTTAGGTCTAAAGCTTACAAATTACAAAGTTTACAAGCTTGTAAAGAAATATTATAGATGAAATAAATTAATTGGTATTTTTACAGACTGGATTTTAAATTATTTTCATCAGATAATTTAACAGAACTTGCCAAAGAAAGAACATTAAAACACTGGTGTCAGAGATGGGTTATTTTGGTGAAAATAAAATTGAACTTTGAATATACTTGAGTTGAATTTCAACTCTTAAGATGGCAACCATAATGTCTAGGACTGTAAGTAAAGTGTTAATGGAGATGATGGAATTATTAAGACAAGATTTAGAGGAAAGAGACTAAAAATAAAAAAATAAACCATGAAGAAAGATACAGAAAATTGGAAGAATGTGACAAAAAATTAAAAGAAGACCATAGAGAAAGAGACAGGAATTTAAGTGAAAAGTTAAAAGAAAGAGACTTACTATTTCAAGAAAAATTAAAATCAAAAATAAATCTGACTGAAGACAAGACTGATGAAACTACTGGATATGTACAAAGTGATTACAACAATAAGATTGAAATATGTAAAGGCTGTAATTACAAAACTGATGAAGCCAAAGGTGAAGTAAAGATAAACATCACTGAAGTAGAAAAGAACATTAGTGAACAAATATAACATCTGGAAAATGAATTATTAAATGCAAAGCGTAAACCAGCAATACTTTCTGCATCAGCTTAGGAGTTCCAGCCAGGAACATTATCTGCTATGAAATATGGAATAGAAGAGCTTATTTTGTTTACACCTATTACCAATACTGTTGTACCACCTGTTATTGAAGGACCTTCCTGAACTGCTCCAGTCATGACACAACCAAATCTAGTTCAAGAGTTTAGCATTGGCAAATAGAGAAACCACCAGACTATAATGGGAAGGTACTATGGCAGTCATCAGGCTCAATTTGAAATCATTTTCAGAAGAAACAGGTGAAACAGTGAACAACAAACCATCCATCATGTTGCCCATTTAATAGGATCAGCTTTGATTACATTAAGTCCTCTTCCAGCTTAGAGTCATAACAACTATCAAGCATTGATAGTTGCCTTGTTCAACAGGTTGGGAGTAATGCACAAGAAAAAAGTATCCAGGGCAAAATTCCACAAACATGGTAAGGAGGAAAGAAGATACTTTTGTGAAATGATGGATTCTTTGGCACATTAACAATTTATAGATGTCATAAAAAATGAGGATAAGAGAATTACGTTGAAGCAAAGTAGGTGTACATCTTTCAAAACGTTCTGCAGTTGGAGATGGAACTAGACACTATTAATGCTGCAGATAAACTACTAAAGGAACCATCTAAAAGTTACAAATATATTGAAGCAATGGGAAATTTTTGAGAAAATTTCATCCATTGCTTCTGTGAATTTGAATAAATAAATGTAATTAACTAAGTTATATATTAAAATGAAAACTTAAGAGATAGAAAAAGAATAAATAGGT
>NW_013670136.1:0-2510 GCF_000517525.1 Limulus polyphemus | reverse complement strand
TTTTGTATATATATATATTATGTATAAGCATAGGATTGTAAGAGTTTATATATATATATATATATATATATATACCATATATGTACCAGTGTATTTTCCACTGATATAGAGAGATGGAGAGAAGGAGTTGGAGCAGGAATTTTGTTATAAATAACAAAATTCTTCCGAAGAAAGGAGGGATGAAGCAAAGGGAAATTTTTGAGGAAATTTCATCCATTGCTTCTGTGAATTTGAATAAAATAAATGTAATTAACTAAGTTATATATTAAAATGAAAACTTAAGAGATAGAAAAAGAATAAATAGGTCGAAGGACAAATAACGAGTCAACAACTCGAAGGACATATAAAAAACTAAAGAGGACAAGGAGATGCTTGTGTATTATAAAAAATAAGCCTTGAGAGATAAGTAATCAAGAACGAGGCTAGAACTTAGTAAGTAATAGCACAGCACGTGCCTAAACTTTGAAACAAGTATAGAAGTTAGTGGCCTAGGTCACAGTAGAGGCAGTCAACCACCTCGTTAGTCATCACTGTTCTGCACATGCACGATAAAGTACAAGGATAGGATAGAGGATGTTGTCCTCGATTCTTTAGCACTGTAGAAGCTACAGAAAAGTTTAGATTTTATGAATCATCACGGTGCTTTGATGCAGTATTAGTTATAGTACATGGGTGTAGCAGTACAGGCAAGTAGGCAGCCGGTTAACAGCAGTCGACCATGACCAATAGCTCGAGGGTTTTTGGGTGTGGTGCTGGACCAGTCCAAAACTTGCCTCCAAGCATCCAATAGGAGCACTGCACTACTTGTGGGTGATGCTGTGTCCTATTTGGATGCTCGCCAATGATACAGAGAAATCCTGCTATATAAACCCATGTCTGGAACTAGAAAGTGAGTTCCTCCGGCGAGTTCTGAAAATACCCAGATCTCCAGCCAGTCTCCAGCCAGCATTATGCAGCTGAATAACCTAGACTCAGTAAAGAAGGTTCCCAACTCTCCAGTAAGTATCTCTCTCTCTAGATCAGCTTTAGTATTATATGTTATTCAATGTAAAAGAAATGTTGTTAATGTTTTAATAAGTAACAAGTTAAAGAGTGAATATATGACTATTATGACAAGTGTAATAAAGAGTAATAAAAGATATTATAAATAGTATTGCCGGTCTGAGACTCATATTCTTTACTCTAACTGTAAACTCCTGGAGTTAGCAACTTGTGGCTCCACTCGTCACGATAAATCCTCCAACAAATAAATAAGGTGTACAGGTTGGATTTAATTGAAACTCCAACAATTAAGCTCACCTGAGCGCTAAACTGTTACAGCTGGCGCAGTCTCGAGGATTTTTGGAGTAGCTAACAAAAGGTTGGTTAGAATAAAGAAAGACGGAAAAAGTAAGAAAATCGGTCGAAGTAGCATAAGTTAGAATTAAGTAACTATGGCTACTGCTGGGGTAGATACGACTACGGAAGAGGGTGGCACATGCCCTAGAGCCGATAGGCGGGCCGACGCCGATCCCGAAGCCGCAGCAGAACAACCCGCTCCAATAGGGTCCCGCGGCGCGACATACTTAATAAGTGCCATACCGTTGTATCACGGCACTGAGGAAGAAGACGTCGAGAGTTTTATAGATGCTTTAGAGGAAGCAGCAAGAATATCAGGCTGGACGGATGCCCAGAAAGCTGATATACTGCGTTTAAGAACAGCAGGAGAGGCTAAACGCTATATTAGGGCTTATGGCGAACTGCGTGAAACAACCGACTATCAGTACTTAGTGCGTAAGTTGTTACAAGAATACAGGACACGAGACTCCACTAATGTTATTCTAACCGAACTGCGTAACCTTCACCAACAACGTGGCGCATCCGTCCGAGTTTTCGGGCACAAGCTACAGGAGTTAGGTAATAGATTACGCAGAGCTTATGCACGTCCTAGCGAGGATATGTTGCAGGATACTCTAAAATCGGAGTACAAGCGAGGGCTGTATAGTAATGCAGCTAGGCAACATGTAAATGAAACCAATAAAGCTCAAGCAACATTGTTAGATTTAATAGAAGTAGCTACATGAGAAGAGCTACGAGAAAAGCAATTATATACTACGAACAAATATTCGAAATATTCGCCTATAAATACAGTTAATAGCTTAGACAAGTCTAACCCGTCGGATACCAAGTTGCAGAATAAATCCGATAGCTTCCAGTGTTACAACTGTGGAAAATTTGGACACCTAGCCAAAAATTGCTTCAAGAAATCAACATAAAGAAATGAGCAGACAGTGTGCTATAACTGTGGCATTAAAGGTCACATGGCACGTGACTGTCGACGCCCACATAAAGTTGAAAATGGAAAAGCCCCAAAGGTCCAGCCTTTGGAAGAAGGTTTACTAATACTAATAGTAAGCCTACTTTCTCTAAGGGTCCAAAAAACGTAATCCCCGCCGGGATTACAGAACGAAAGTAGAGGTAGTTCCGGCAGTATGGGATAAACAATCGGGTATTCATACCATTAATGAAGT
>NW_013670135.1:90355-92375 GCF_000517525.1 Limulus polyphemus | reverse complement strand
CCTTCCTTATACAGTCAAACTTTTAGAGACTTGTGACAATTTTCTTGACAGAAAATATAAGGAATCACTTTGATTCAATCCAGACGCCCTTCCATTAATAGGCACAACGCCTGGCCCCTTTAACATTTTATTATTATTGTTACGACAGCGGAAGTCACGCGATCCTGGAAGCATGAATTTTCCTGGCAACTCTAGTTTGTTCGAGTATATAAGCGACAAAAACAAGCGCGATAGAAGAGATAGATAATTGAATCAAGCGAACAGTAAGCACCGTAAGTAAAGTGTGTGAACCACTGTGATTTATAGCGTGTGTTATAAAGGTTGTTCAGTTTAAAGTGACTGTGGAAATTCCATGTATTACATAGTTGTATCGAGAAAGAATAAACTACTTTTAATTAAGAAAGGTCATGTATCACTGAAGTTCCTCGGAAAGAATTTATACCGGAAATTAACAAACAAGCAGATATGTAACATTATTATTAATTTTATCATTATTGATTTATGTATTTCTATGTTATTATTATTATAATTTTCTCCATTTTTACGATCAACGACTCAACACTGTTCGAATATACTCGTATCACGAACGTTATATTGTTGTAGCTGTATTTCGTTTTCAGTTACTATTATTTAAAATCAGTTTGGTTATCTGTGACGTTCATAGACCCTTGATAAAGACGTAGGTCGAAACATCAGGTACAAGTAATTAAACATTTTTTCTGAAGTTGGCTGTCCTCTTCATTAGATAATGGTTTCTATCCTTCAGTCAGCACTGAAAATGCTACAAAACAGTAATAATGTTACTCTTTGTTTAGAATAATGATTTATTTCTGCAGTTGTAACAGTAAATTGAAAAAAAAAACTGTATTGGTAATAACTCGGCGCCATTCAAGATGTATTGGATATAATTTTGGACAAAAGTGCTTTGATTGAACATTTCAGAAATGGGATCTTGAAAATCAGGCTTTTAAAATCGTTTCTACTGCTGTTACTAATAAAGAAACACAAAAATCAATATTTGTTTCTGCGTGGTTAGTGAAATAGACCAAGTCTTTCTTTCTTTTATTTAGAAAGGTGAATATTTCTTCTTCGTCAATATTTTCAAACTTTTTTGCCACTGTGAAATGTATAGTATGGTAGGTAACGAACTTTAGAATGCAGTGACCTTATGTCCCACATGTCAAGGGTCATTTCCATATGGTATTTCAGTAATTTTTTTATGGAAGATTTCACTGGAGAATTTCTTAGGCTTGTAGTAATTTGTTCTTTTATCACACAATTATATATATGTTTGGAATACATCAAAACTGTCTTCCTATTTTTCTCATGGGATGACTAGGTGGCATGGGAAATTTGGTCCTATTTCAACGTCCCTCGTTGGGACAACGATAAGTTTACGGAGTTACAACCCTAACTACAATCAGGGTTTCGATTCCCCTCGGTGGATACAACAGATAGTCCGATGTGGCTTTGCTGTAAGAATCACACCTTATTTGAACATGAATACATAACGTTTAAAGGAGTGTTGTTCACCAAGACTTGAGAAGAAATACTGGATAAAATATGATAAAGAATAAATTTATACGTCTAAATTAGAACTTTTTATAGGTTATTTTGGGTAACGTTTCGGGAAAAACATCTTCAGTAGAGAACGTGTTACAATGGAATTTATTACCTGATTTAGTGGTTGATTCGTTTAGTTTTATCCAGGTGTTACGTCTCTGGTCGTTTGTTAATTTCCCGGTATAAATTCTTCCCGAGGAACGTCAGCGATACAAGTTCTTTCTTAAATAAAACTAGTTTATTCTTTATCAGTACATCTTTGCAATACACAGAATTTCCACAGTCACTTTAACTTACACACACGCTAAATTCACAACGATTCACGCACTTTACTTACGGTCACTACCGCTCACTTGATTCAAATATCTGTCTCTATAATGGCTAGAAACGGCTTGAATGTGTAATGAAGAAAAACTTTAATATAAGTTTAACATAACAGCAAATGTAAAACGTTTCG
>NW_013670135.1:85817-89547 GCF_000517525.1 Limulus polyphemus | reverse complement strand
TGAAGTTTTTATAGCGTTTATATTTTTTCTTAAGCTGTTTCCATTGGATATGTAGAGTTATACGTGAATTGCTTCCCATTCTGAGATAATGCTTGGCATTATATTTGCATTGTTTTCTTAAACCAAAAATAGTTCAATAGAAGAATCTATATACATTATACGTCGTATTTCTGTCTATTTAAACGAAATGAACTGTTCTTAATACTAATAATGGCTGGAGACGGCTTGAATGGGTAATGAAGAAAAACTTTAATATAAGTTTAACATAACAGCAAATGTAAAACGTTTCGACAAGGTTTTGTCATAATCAGGTACAAGTAATTTACACTGACACGGATATATATATATATACAGTATTGAACAAAGAAGTTTACATGAACAGATATAGTTGCAAAACTTAGAAGAGGTATCTAGGCACCCCAGGGTGTTGGTTTAGAGTAGGGTTGTTTTGTTCAATTAATGTTGATTCCTTGATTTTTCGTTTGTTTACAATGACTGTGTTTTTAATAGATATACTATGTGTTTTTTTTTGAGTTGCAATGGTGAAAAACATGGGACGGTTTTTTATTGTGTTCTGGAAGAAAATTGGAAACCAGATTGACGTAAGAACATGTCACACAAGCGAAATACCTGTTTTACGACAGCGGAAGTCACGTGACCCTGGTAAAACGTCATGAGTTTCTAGAAGGATCATGACTGTTCCTGGCAACTCTAGTGTTTGCCAGACGCCCTCTATTTTTGTATATAAGCCCAGCAAATAAAGCGGAGATAGAATAGCAGATAGACAAATATAGAGACAGACATTTACAAAAGAACATGTAATAACTGCCCAGAATTCTACATCAGAGAAACATGGGAATAAGTTGATTACGAAACACTGACACGATATTTATTCAAGATATGATAACCCAGTCAATGGATGTGTGCCCAGAGACTAGAAATGATCCAACTTCTTTTTCAATATGTTAGAAGAATCACTCATTTTACGTGAAGTATCTCTTTTTCCTGACGATATCATATTTGTTACAAACAAGTTAAGTAAACCTACTTATTTGTTTGTTTGCTATGAATTTCACGCAAAGCTACACCAGGGCTATCTGCGTTAGCAATCCCTAATTTAGCAGGATAAGACTAGGGGGAAGGCAGCTAGTCATCACTACCCACCGCCAACTCTTGAGCTACTATTTAACCAACGAATAGTGAGATTGACCGTTATATTATAACGTCCCCAAGGCTGAAAGGGCGAGTATGTTTGGTGTAACGGGGATTTGAACCCGCGACCCGCAGATTACGAGTAGAGCGCCCTAGTCACCTGGCCATGCTGGGCCGAAACCTTCTTATATCATAGGTTCTCATTCAAAGTATTTGTTTATTTTCAAAGTGAAATTTGAAATTATGTCTATGGTACGATTCTTTTTGGTAAATAATACAAAATGTGTATCTCATTCACTGATATTTGTAAATGAACATTTTAATTAAGAGGTTAATTACTACTACAAATAACTTGTATATTTAAAATTTAACCTCAAGTCATGATCAAATGAAAGCTTGCCTCGAACGTTAAAGAAAAATTGTATTATAAATAAGATATCGAGAAAAGTCCAAACTATTTCCAGGAGAAGGGAAACGTGTTTCTTTGATATAAGAGATAAATATATTGCAATAGATGAAAAATTAATAAATTGTAGCATTAGATACTATATTTCTCTCTCTCCTGGTTGTCTAGTTAAGTCTTTAATACAGATAACTAAAATAATCTTTCACACAAATCTTATGAAAAAGTATATGCCTAACCAAATAGGTGGGATCTTACTAGAAATTTAATAACTGCATGAATTCAAACTGCAGTGAAAAATATTACAAGTAAAAATGCGTGCGAAAATGTAATGGCCTAAAATACAACAGGTAACATTATCCATGATTTTATTTGGTGTGAACTAAACATTGACGTACTA
This sequence comes from Limulus polyphemus, assembly GCF_000517525.1. Classification (NCBI taxonomy): domain Eukaryota; kingdom Metazoa; phylum Arthropoda; class Merostomata; order Xiphosura; family Limulidae; genus Limulus; species Limulus polyphemus. The sequence continues at coordinate 87,592 of NW_013670135.1, read as the reverse complement.
TTGAGGTAGTCTGTTGGTCGTGCCGTGTTGATGCCACCAAATATCAGAACGACAGGAGTAGATTCGTTATCCAGTTCATTAACTTCTGACAAGCCTGGCTTTAATTTCGTCAGATTTCTCCATCGTCTCTGGAGATCACTCCTTGAAAACAAACAACAACACAGATCTATAAAGAATAAATACAGTGATCCAACAACAGAAACCGTCATAACATTACTCTCAATCTTCTCTAACGTAATAAATCATCAAACTCCCCGTTAACCTCCCATTCCCACTGTATTTAACTGTTAATCTTCTCTGGTGTCATATATCATCCCGTTAAGCTGCCATTCACACTAAAATTAATGTCGTCAACTTTCTTTTCCAGTTGTTTAAATTTCCATGCTGTAAAAAATATTTTCCCGAATGCCATTAAGATTACCTTGTTCTAGTTTCTTTGTTCTCTGTAGTAGATGGTGTCTCTTCTGTCTGAGAGGATATTGCAACAATATATAGAATCAGGGTTAAAATATTAGCATTTCCATATTTGTTGTTGGCCGATTGTGACGTTGACTAAATGTAGCAGGTGAACAACAATTTGAAGGAATAAAAGTCATGAAGCCATGCTGTCAACTATACAAAAAAGTGAGTTTACCTGTTGAATTCCGGCACCCGTTCTTTATCCAGTTTTTACTAAGGGATCGTAAAGAGAAGACTTCATGTTTTAATTCTATGTAGATGAATCCTGATGGATAGAAAGCTATAGAGCTAAACACAACTTAGTATAAAGGACTTTTCTTTTGTCTAGATAGATATGTACACTGTATTTTTCGTTTATTTGCCATAATACGGATTTTGTTCATTTATTTAAATTTGTTCAAACTCATTATTTTACACTTAAACAACCCCAGTCAAGTTGCCTATTACAAAATACTCCCCTTACTACTTGATCGAATCTGCTGTTTGCTTATCTGATACTTGTCAAGAAATCGGTCTTACCCGAAAATACCCTAGTATGTCCTCACGATCAACAGTAGTTGTTAGAGTCTTGCAATCACTTGATGTATGAGATAATCTCAATATGTAGAAGCTGGTTTAGAGTTATTAGCGAGAAGTGCCGTGACCATTCATGTTAAGTCTCCCATTACGTGGTTGTATACGTGTTTAGTCACTCTCTCTCTTTCTGGCCTCTAATTCTCTTCTGAATAATTCTAATAATCGATCAAGTTTCCAATAATCATCCATTATTTCCATACTAACGATTAGACGTAAATCCAAAGATAGTCTATTTATTTACGATTGTTGTTTTTCTTCAGTACAAAGCTAAGTAAAGAGCTATCTTCAATATGTCCCAGGAATCTAACCTCGGATTGTTCGTTATAAGTCCGTAAGCTTACTACTGATCCACGGCTGGACTTATTAAGATTGAAGACGCTATTTCTAGCAATTAGGTTTCTAATCCACAGTTTCATACAACTGACGTAATCCTCTAAAGTTTTGATTAGATTTAATGTCTAGTTACAATACTTTGTTTATTAACAAATCCTAAATATCAGCTGTTGCCCGCGTGTAGCTTTGCACGAAATTCAAAACAAACGAACAATCTTTTTCCTTCATATTTGTCAATTACTATAATTTATTAACAAATCCTAAATATCGGTTGTAAGTGACAAACTAGAGCTGTTCTTCCTTCATATTTGTCAATTACTATAATTTATTAACAAATCCTAAATATCGGTTGTAAGTGACAAACTAGAGCTGTTCTTCCTTCATATTTGTCAATTACTATAATTTAT
>NW_013670135.1:82442-85403 GCF_000517525.1 Limulus polyphemus | reverse complement strand
CAAACTAGAGATGTTCTTCCTTCATATTTGTCAATTAATATAATTTATTAACAAATCCTAAATATCGGTTGTGACAAACTAGAGCTGTTCTTCCTTCATATTTGTCAATTAACATACCTTATTAACAAATTCTGAATATCGGCTGTAAGTGACAAACTAGAGATGTTCTTCCTTCATATTTGTCAATTAATATAATTTATTAACAAATCCTAAATATCGGTTGTGACAAACTAGAGCTGTTCTTCCTTCAAATTTGTCAATTAACATAAGTTATTAACAAATCCTAAATATCGGTTGTGACAAACTAGAGCTGTTCTTCCTTCAAATTTGTCAATTAACATAAGTTATTAACAAATCCTAAATATCGGTTGTGACAAACTAGAGCTGTTCTTCCTTCAAATCTTTCAATTAACATAAGTTATTAACAAATCCTAAATATCGGCTGTAAGTGACAAACTAGAGCTGTTCTTCCTTCAAACCTCTAGGTTGAGTTAACGACGTTTTTCATTTTAATAATAGATATTTTCATTTTTTAAAGTTCAGTTTTTTCATCTATCTCTTCCTCCTTTACAATATTGTTATAAGCTATATTTTTAATATTTCAATTTCAACGTTAACTAGAAGTCGCACGACATTAAGATAAAATAATTCTATAAGATTAGGTCTAGAATACCTAGAATTTTCTATATTACATCGTGAAGAACCTAGTAATTTATAAGAATGTCCTTTGAGTGAGACATCAGTTATCAATACAAGTCAGTAGAGTCATGTAATAGTAAATGTCAAAGTATTCAAAGTGTGAATGTGGAGTAGTTGCCGATCAAGTGTTAGTTAGTCTTTAGCTGGTCAGTCATCCAGTTTAACTGTTAATTTTTTTTTTACTCTACTGATTTTACTTTCTGCAGTATAAAACATATACTCGTATCTGATATATAGGTTACCCATAATGCATTACAATCTGTAGCACAATCTAGTATTAAAATACAAAACCCATCAACCAAATAACGTCAACTACATGAAAACCAGATGTAATTGTTACGTCTCTGGTCGTTGGTTAATTTTCCGTAAAAATTCTTTCCAAAAAACTTTAGCAATACAAGTCCTTTCTTAAATAAAACTGGTTTATTCTTTCTCAATACAATTTTGAAATTCACTTAACTTCTACGGTCACGCTATAACTTAAACAAATGCTATAATTCACAACGAACGACTCATGCGCTCGACCCAACTGTCAGGCTCTATCTCTGTCTGCAATTCAACTGCATTCCATTGCTGTCGTCACTTTTTGGCGGTCTTATATACATGAATACCACATATCTAGTAAACACTCGAGCATTCACGAACCTTCGAGAATATGACGTGTTACTAGCGTCATGTGACCCCCGCTGTCGTAACATAATATAACAACTAAAAGACACATGTAATATACAGATTAAACAGCAAGAATAAAAAATGAGAAAACAGTGTTTCAATGTTTTATTGAAATATATTTGAATCGTTAACAATCATATTTACTCAAAATCGTTAAAAATATTCTGTTTGGTAAAGTGGTCACTGCGAGGAAGGGTGCCGGGAAACATAATGAATAGACTGTGGGTGCTCTCAGTCAAAAATAAATCAATCAATTGGGAACCACCAACGGACAGACTGAAAATCATACATATATGAAATCAGAAACATTGATGTTTACCTGTCCTCTTGATCAACTTTAGGCATTGACGCAATAAGCCCTAAATTTGGATCCATCTTGTCCGAAGGTTGCTCATTAACTGGCTTCAAGTCTACATAGTCGTCGGAACACGAAATAGTCCGTGTAAGGCGTTCTGGCTGCCGGTACCTTGCCATTCTTGTATTGTGTCTTCCTATTCACTGCAAATAATAACGACACAATGATTTAGTGTTACATATACCTTTGATGCCTTATATGCAATCTGAAACTATAGACAGCTAATAAAAAACAGCATTTATGCATGAAAATGCGTTCTAATTTATTCAATAGTATTTTAACAATTCAGTTCCATTTCACTAGTATTAGTAAGCGAAGTAGGCATAACAGTTTAGCTTATCTACTTTTTAATCTTTTAAGAATCTAACTTATCACGAAGCATTTTTTCTACGTTATGTAACAAACATAACGCTCTAGTTTCTTGTATTCGATTCTTCTGGCATTATCCCAGAAATTATCTTTGTCTTTCTTTGCTTTTATAAGAATATAACAGTAAGCTACGTTTCATTGCAGAACAGATGGATCGAATAATATGATTTTATTTACTTTCACTGGGGCTAATAATATTATCTTTAATGTTGATGATGCCCTGTCGAACATCTATCTTTTTCAGTTGCCCATTTTTTAATTTTTTCTCTCAAACCTACATAGGTGCTATAAGTAAATAGCGATACCAAATTTTGAACTGATAGATTAGAGAGAAGACAGCTAGTCAACAGCAACAGTTATTCTAATTGAATAATGGAGTATGATTGTCACCCTTATAACGCCTCCACAATCTACAAGTATGAGCGCGTTTTTGCGGCAACAGGACGCGAGCCATGTACCTTCAGGTGCACAGATCGGAACGCTAACCACTAGGTCCCACTCGGCTCATATACATCTTACAACATCGTAATATCACTCATGATTATCGAGAGTAGCTTTCTAACAGTGGGTGGCTTAGACCGTGTACCTGTGACATGTGATATTTTTTATTAGTGGTAGAGATGGTTGATACATCTCGGACTGATAACAGGGAATGGAAGTTCGAGATACATCAGCCATCGTTACCATAGGCTGTTTGTACCCATAAAATAAAGAAACCACTTTATAAATCTACCAACGATCTTGTCTTCACTGCTATTGTAGCCCTGATGTACATCCACCTAAAAACACAAACTATTGTTACGTCTCCGTTTGTTAATTGATTTTTCCGTAACTTCATTCCGACGAAATTTTAACGACAAAAGTCT
>NW_013670135.1:77079-81487 GCF_000517525.1 Limulus polyphemus | reverse complement strand
ACTATTTAATATCTTCATTAATTATTGAGCTCACGATAATTCAGAATAACCTATTAATGTTTCTTTCGTACTTCTCTTTCTCATACAACATGCAAAGTCTCAAAGAAATTGCTAATTCCTCCTTGCTATTCTGATTGATCTAAAGATATTGAGTTATTAAAAACAAAATTAAAAATATTTTCACACAAACTATAAAAAACTGGTGTTTCTGTGGCTCAGCGGTATATGTCTACGGATTTGTAACACTAAAAAACTACAAACAAACGATCTTTATGATTTTTATTTGTTTTTAAACGCAAAGCTAAACAATGGGCCGTCTGTGCTATGCCCACCATGGGTATCAAAACCAGATTTTTAGTGTCATAAACCCTCAGATTTAACGCGTAGCCACTGGGAGCGTAGTTAATTCTGAATCAATTAGCAAATTTTTATTGTAAGTATAATTTTTGCATTTTAATGAAGTAGCTTTTTTTGTCAAATATCTTTCAAGTACATAAGTTGTTCCACAATATTTTGTTGCAGATTTGAGCGGTATCGTTGAGCATGCGCAACCATAGTACAGACTTTCTGTGTTAAACTGATTGACCTAATTTGACAAAATGTATTCCATGGAATATCGAAAACCGTCGCTTTACTTGTGTGATAAAACAGTATTTACCAATAGATGGTGTATTTTTAATAGAACTTCTCCATACTCGTCTTCACTGACAGATAACAGATGAAAAAATGTGTTAACCTTAGATCGATGACAGAACATCATGTGCTAGTAACTCAATCAATAACAAATTACCAAAATATTGTTTATATCAGTTATACCTTACAATACGGTATTTTTAGTTTTAGTGTAGTAAATGTTGACTTAGGCATATAATCCAAATGTGTTAATGAACAGTGAGCTTACTCTTACAGGAAATAAGGTAAAAGAATCGCCACTTTTGCAAATTATAGGTTTTCCAAAATTTCTTATTAAGCTTAGTTCCGAGTTTTAATCGAACTGAACGCAAATCATAATAAGCCTACCACATATAATTTAGTTTAAAAAGAAAAAAAAACTGTTAAGCTAGACCTTCTATCAAACTAACACAGTGAAACTAAGATACACTTTGCAATAAAATGTCTTAGCCTTAGCGAGCCTAATTATGCTCATAAATTTTATTGAAATACTGTATGTTAAGCCTAACATTTTTACGATAAAACAGTACAAAGGCAGGCCTATAGCCAATAGAATTCTGAACTCACTGGGATTTAGGCATATACCTAGTTTTACCAGTTCTGGCCTATTTTCAACTTTGTTTTAAAAGTAATGTCAGAGTTATCGCCGGATTAGCCTAACTAAGTTAACACTAATACTAATTGTAGCCTAAACATATACTTTTGGAAATAGTATAACAATTTATTAAACCTGTTAGACTAAAATGTAACTTTAAACTACGAACTGGAACTCACACTTGATTTTTGCTACTCTAAGCTGATTTCGCGATTTCTTAAACTTGAGCTTAAAGACCATGAAGAACATCGAATAGAACACATTTCACGTTTTCAGAACAAGCTTTAGCTTCCCTCACGTGACTAGAGAATTAAATTGCAAACTGAACAGATCGTTTCTCCACTCTTAAAAAAAAAGCAAGATTCGGTAAGTCATCCATTTGAACATAGAGAGCTTTGATCCCATATTGAAAAAAACAACAAAACAAAAACATCCAGTCTCTGAGATAATTTATTTGATACTTTATTTAATTTCACACAACTTTTCTTGAAGATCTCCTTGCAGTTAAAACTCATCTAAGTCTTTTATTTTCTTAAAACACTCGACAAAAGGATATATTTTCCGAAATATTGCAGCATAGAAAATAATTCAGACGTTATTTTTACTACTTTTTCTTTAGCTTTCAATATTAATAAATGCTCAACAGAATGTCTACACATTTTGAACTGAACATTCTTCTCGTAAAACTAATACATGATAAATATTTCACGACTAGTACGTAATGGGTAAGAAAATTAAAGTTATTCCTCCAAGGATGAGTAGTAATTAATCTTACAGAGGCTTCTTTCACTTCTATATGTACTGTTGCGTCAGCGAGGTCACGTGACTAGTATCACGCCACGTCATTCTCGAACCTTCGTGAATTATCGGGAGACTACTAGATTGGGGGTAGGCTGGTATATATAAGATGGTCACAACGTGACGGAACAATGAGTAATTGAACTGCAGTCAGAGAGTGTGTAATTGAACTGAATATTGTTGAAGTCGAGCACGTGAGACGTTCGTTGAGAATTATAGCGTGACTGTTGAAATTAAGTGTATCGCAAAGTTATATTCAGAAAGAATAAACCAGTTTTATTTAAGAAAGGACTTGTGTCGATAAGTTTCGTCGGAACGAATTTACGGAAAATTAACTAACGAACGGAGACGTAACACTACTTTGTTTCTAAACTCGTCTCTCATATTGTTACGACAACGGGGGTCACGTGACGCTAGTAACACGTCATGAACTTCTAGAAAAATCCTGTCCCTTCCTGAAGTCTCGGGAGGTTACTAGATATCTGGTATTCTTGTATATTGTTACGTCTCCGTTTGTTAATTAACTTTCCGTAACTTCGTTCCGACGAAACTTTAGCTACACAAGTTCTTTACTTAATAAAACTAGTTTATTCTTTCCGAATACAACTTTACCGATACACTCAACTTCAACAATCGCGCTAAACAAACGCTATAACAACGAACGTCAATAATACTTCTGACCGCAGATCAATTACTCACTATCCTCACACACGTTACATTCCCCCTCTTTTATATACCAGCCTACCCCATCTAGTAAATACTAGAGCATTCGCCAAGATACGGGATAGTTCTAGAAACTAGAGGGCGTGAGAATAGTCACGTCATCTCGATGACGCAACAATATATAAGACCGGTAAGAACTGACAGCAACAAGGTAAGTGAACTGCAGACAGAGATTGACGATTGAGTCGAGCACGTGAGTCGTTCGTTGTGAATTATAGCGTGATTGTGGAAATTAAGTGTATTGCAAAGTTTTATTTAGAAAGAATAAACCAGTTTTATTCAAGAAAAGACTTGTATCGCTAAAGTTTCTTCGGAAATAAATTATACGGAAAATTAACTAACGAACGGAGGCGTAACAAATTGGTGTCAGAGAGTGGGACAAAAAAAATGGAAACGAGAAGCGGCAAATCAAACTACAGCTTAGCAGACTTGATGGCAGCAATACAAGAGCAGCAAAAGTCTTCTTGTTTCTTTTCTCGTTCTTCTTGTTTAACGAGAGAGAAAAAAAGAAAAGAGAGACAACAGCATTTGCAAGAAAACCTGCAACAGTGGCAGCTCGAACAGCAAAATAAACAAAAAGAGAGATTACAGCAGTTGTTGGAGGAAAAATAAAAGAAACAAGAAGAGAAATCATAGCAGTGGCTGGAGGAAAAAGAAAAGACACAAGAAGAACGAGAAAAGAAACAAGAAGAGAGATTACAGCAGTGGCAAGAAAACCTGCAACAACAGCAGCTCGAACAGCAAAATAAACAAGAGAGATTACAGCAGTTGTTGGAGGAAAAACAAAAAAAACAACAAGAACAACAGCAAAAGAAACAAGAAAATAAACAAGAGGAGAGATTACAGCAGTGGCAACTCGAACAAGAAAGGAAACAGGAAGAAAGTATCCAACAGTTGCAGGAAAGTCAGCAGCAACTACAGGAGAGTCAATAACAGTGGCAAGAAGTACAAATGGAAAACATTAGCAAATTTCAAAGTGAATTAAAGGACGATTTATTGTCTTTTACACAAGAAGGATACATTAATCATCGACCTAATCAGCCTCAGGCAACTGGAAGCCCCTTCCAGACCCTAATGCAGACATCTTGTTAGAAGTCACATCCCAAATATGAATGTCAGCAATAGGGGTGATCTAGTAAGAAGGAAGGCCCAGGAATTCGATGGGAAGGCACCGTGGGAAGCACATAGAGCACAATTTGAGCTCCTGGCAGAGATGAATGGATGGACAGAGGAACAGAAGGCAGTTTATTTAGCAACGAGCCTGACGGGACAACCACTAGAAATACTTGGACAGTTGTCAGGAGACGACAGGCACAACTACAGAGCACTGGTAGCGGCTTTAGAACTCAGGTATGGAACCCAAAATCAGTCTGAAGTCTACAGGGCTGGGTTTAGGACGAGAGTCCCTGCTAAAGGGGAGAGCCTGCAAGAGCTGGCACAGGACTTGGAAAGTATGCCACACAAGGCCTACCCAACTGCACCACCTGACCTCCTCAAGTTGTTGCTGAGAGATCAGTTTTGGACACCTTGGACAGTCCACAACTGAAAATACAAGTAAAGCAAGCACACCCCTCTACCATGCAGGATGCAATGGCCAGAGCTCTCGAATTTGAATCCTAC
>NW_013670135.1:64690-76079 GCF_000517525.1 Limulus polyphemus | reverse complement strand
AAGTCCCAACAGCTAAGTGTAAAATGGCAAGCACACATAGTGTCTACATGACAGGGAAGCTGGATGACCAAAGGTGTAACTTTGTCATAGATTCTCCATCTCAGCAAACCTTGTGAGTATCAAGGTGCTGGACCACAAAGGATCACTTACTTACCGTCAATACCGCGCTTCACTCAATTGTCTGTCTTTATTTCTGCCTGTCTGCAATTCAATTTCAATTAATTTGTCTCATATACGGCGCACTTATATGCAGGAATAGAGAGCGCCTAGCACATACTGGATTATTCGTGATGTTCCACGATCTGTCTAGAATATCATGACGTATTACCAGCGTCACGTGACTACCACTGTCGTAACAATATATAACTGAAGTATTCAATGTTTTGCTATATGAAACCATAGAAAGCATTTTCAGTTTTGAATCATGCTGACTGTTTATTTGACTCATATTATGGGAGATAAGTAGTGCCACGAGTCTCAAGATTGTATTGAGATTGCTTAGATTTTTTCTCAGTCGTCCCTTGTTTGATTTTAACTTGTTCTATTGATGTTTTTTTTTTCAGATAATACATTTTAGTATATAACAGCGTTTCTATCTTAATGTTTTTTTTTCATTCATAAATTATGAAGAGAGTAAACGTAAATCATAATAGAGACACCTGCTATTTTTTAAATGCGCGTATCGTTTAATTGCTGATGTTTTATTTCGATTTTTATCATTCTATTTTGTTAAAACTAGTAACAAAAAGCTTAGAGGACGCTTTCCGTGATATCTGTCTGTGTTTTAATTAATAATCTGGGCCTATTTATATTTTAACTTGTGTGGAATTTACTCAGCAAAAAACAGAGGACTCATCATACGTTGTTGGAAGGTATAAATGAGAATGGAATTTTATCGTATAATTTATCTATTAAGTTTAAAATTTAGTCTAAATTACATAACTTTTCGAAGTAATAGCACAACTTCATACATTTAACTTAGGCTTACTTAGCGCTAGCAATTCGTTAAGAAAATAGGAATATTATTCAAAGCAGATCAGTCAAAAGACCTAAGAGCGGCGTAGGCGTTATGAACACAAAAAGTAAACTTACCAACATAACAGGCCTACGAGTCTATGACATATTAGGCCTACTTCCGTTTATTTCGAAATCAATATTTTCTTACTGGCTATATTTGGAAGAACGAATGATGGGTTGTATCATATCATTAAAATGTTGATTTTTCGTTTAGGATTTTACTCAGTTCCAAAAATGAAGAAAAATTCATTTCATTCTGTGAAAATAAAATATTATACGCAGTAAACTATTTTTAAAGATGTATCAATACCCGTGATAGACAAGTTGTAAAATGTAAATCTTTGACTAACATTATCAATAAATACAAGAAATATTAAGTAAAAATGTTTAATATTTCTTATGGCCTTAAAGAATATGAAGATATGAAAGAAATAGTGAGAAATATAGGTGTCTAACCAAGCAGGAAGAATAGGAATGTGGCTTCTTTGAATACATGTTTAGCAACATCAACAAAAATGATTGCCTCGTTTGCTCGCCAGTTCTTCCTTATCCCCACCCCCTTAGAATAAGAAGGGTTACAATGGTGTATAGCGTTGCGATGATTCAATTTCAAAAGCCGTTATATAAGTTTAATTTCGGTAGCAGCAGCTATGTAATATTCATTTACTCTTTTTCTAGTGAACTAAAATATATGAAACTGAGCTGTTGAACACATGGCTTCATCAAGTACCTTACCTTACAGTCTTCTTATAATGGGTGAAGAACCGTATCTATCTACGTGTGTATGTATTTAGAGGCATGGTAGTAACTCCAACCGAGTTAAAAGGTGGAATTCCATTGGTATTATTCCAGCCTACTTAAAGTATTTGACATATTTTGAGTATTGCCACATCTGTTTCAAATACTGGAACACTAGTGTTTATGTTCATGAACCTATGAATATCCTGGCCCACAACGTTTGGTTTGAGATATTTACTTGACTACCATGTAACTGAACTCCTCAGTGTATAATTACAGCTACTTCTCATATGCACCTGAGTCTTCCATCATTGTCAGGTTATGGAAATAGAGTTTGGTTCCAATGGAGGGAGAGCTGTAAGTACAGGATCCTACACAAACTACTGAATTAGGTCAGCAAGCACTATCTTTCATGTTATGACCATGAGATTACATTAGCAAAAATATGTTGTCTTCATATGGCTTTATTTTTTACATAAATAAAGTACAACTTGAAGGTACTACCAAACAATACACACGTATTACTTTCTGCCTCAGACTATATACCCAGTCTACACTAACTTGTATAGTAATTACAACTAACACCTGAATAGAAATGTTAAGAAATACTCAGTAAAAACTGAATGCATACAATATATTTTAATTTGCCTAATTGCACCATGTCATTTAACGGTGAAATAAAACGTTGAGTGCATGAACATTTTTTTTTTTGGTATGACGGTTAAACTGTCTTCATTGCTATAATTTAATATAGCTTATTTTAGCCATTCATAGTATTTCATATCAATGTAACTAAAATATTTTTCACTAACATTGTCAAACACCATGTAAAACTGCTCTACTTTCCTTTACGTGTAATGTGAGCTATTCCATTACTTTTCACCATCTGACAAATATTTAAGTGTTAAAACTGAAAGCAGTGCTTCACCAGCATCAAAGAAGATAACAGTTACATAATATCTTTCAACGATGCTCCAAGTCTGTATTTACAGTTTTAATGATGCTCCAAATCAGTATTTACAGTTTCAACGATGCTCCAGGTCAGTATTTACAGGTTCAACGATGCTCCAAGTCAGTATTTACAGTTTCAATGATGCCCCAAGTCAGTATTTACAGTTTCAACGATGTTCCAGGTCAGTATTTACAGTTTCAATTCACATTTTGCACTTTTAACATTGGGATAAATTTCATTATTTTGTTCGTTTGTTGCCAGACAGTTGTGTTCTCTCAGTGATTTATCTATGTATGTAATACAACATTAATGAATGCTCCTATGTAACATCTCTATTTGTGTGAAAACTATACACACTCGTGTAACCATATACTATAATCCAATGATGCATGCATATCATTTATAATCATATATACTTATAACGTTTGGCATACAACCTTAAAACTCCTAGTGCTAATCTCCAGTCAAACAAACTGTCGATACTTTAGATATAACATTTACTAATATCAGCTTCATGATATCAGAAACATTGGCAGCAAGATACAAGTCGCGAAAATAACAAGTAGGGTTACAATAGTTACCATGAATAAGTCCTCAACAGCTTGGAAGGTAAGAAATGCTACTTACTTTTAACAGTTATTTTATTGATTAACCCACCTTCCTAACTACTGGTCTGGCACTTAATCCAAACTGTATCAATGAGAAAGTTGTGGGCATTTTAGCCAATCATTAGAGCTATCATTCAGCTCCTCCATTGACGTTTCCTCATCTGACTCTTATAAGACAGCAAGGTAAGGGCTTCTAGTATCTTCCTTCTTCTCAGATAGCCAGATAAGAGCTTTCAGCATCTCCATCCTCATCAACTGAGTTGAAGATGATATATATACTAGTACTAGACTATAAGTTGACTTATTAATCTCAACCTTTGATTCCTTGTATAACAATTCCACGAGAGGTTCATCAATGGTGATGGCTTTAATATTTAACCAGTCCAGCTAGAGCTAAGTTGCTTCTATACAGGACACTGTAAAAGTCATACCTATTCTCCATGCTCAAACATTTTTCCTTCATTGCTTTATCATTGCACCTCTTTTATCATATGGTAGCGTTTTCTAACTTCTGATGTACAAATTCATGCACAATCAACTCACATGGACCTCAGCTGCTCCACATATTATTATGAACACTTTTAAATCTGCTCTGTATGGTAGATTATATGTCATGGCCACAGGAAGCTGTACAGAATACTCTCCTGCACTCATACAAGTTCTACAATTGTCACAGTTTGCATGCACTTGCATTATATTTCTCAATCTACAAAGACTGTGCTTTATCTTACTCCACAATAAGTAGTGTCCAAGCTAGATGTGTGTCCTTCAGTTGCTCTTTTTGGTGCTCTTCATACACCATTCACGGCATTTATTCAACAATGAAATAATCTACAGTATGGTTTAACATAACTATTGCTAAAATGGTTTTCACTCTTACATGGTATGCAGGATAAGACAATCCACTGGCATTTCTGTGATGCAAGCCTGGATAGTGAGGTACAACAGTCATTCTCTTGCAATTCAATGATTCATCACACAGTCACCCCATTTGCATTTTTGAAGTGAATGAGTCATTTTTGTGATACATGGCCTATACAAATGAACTTTCGGTAGTGCAAGTAGTGTTGAAAGATTTGAAAAATACTAAAATTCCAAGCAGTTCTTCCTTTGTCATGCAGTATCTGCATTCGGTAACTGTTAGCATATGACTGGCATATGCAATTACACATTCTACTTGGTCGTGCACATGTAACAAGCCATTCTACTGTTACTGATATCTATATCCAACAAAGTGGACAAGTTCATCTTGGATTTTCTATTGTCAGAAATTCTAGTAAACCACATTCTAGTGACTGAAATGTATGGTCACAGTCTGCAGTCTACTTGTCTTTAATAAAAGCAACGTTATAGCAATCTTGGAGAAATTTAGACAAATTAGCGTAACAAGATGCAAAACTCATAGAGTGTAGTTCTCTTGTTTCATTATGGATTGTAGCCATTCTTTGACACCAATCCTTCCCACAGTGTCATTTACTTCTTTACACATGGTTTACGTCTGGGAAGAATCATGCTTAGTGTTCTAGCAGCACTTATAAAAATCCAACTAAACATAAGATTTTGTCATCACAGATCAGGCATCTATTCTATAAGCTTTATTATCCACTTTAAAGCAGTACCTGATGATGACAAAACTTTGTCGAAACGTTGTACATTTGCTGTTATGTTAAACTTATATTAAAGTTTTTTTCATTACCCATTCAAGCCGTCTCCAGGCATCAATGTGGGCCACCACTTTCATTAATGTAAAATGAAGATGAACAGAGAACTCTGGCATACTCTCCTTCTTCACTGTATTGAACTCAGTTGCCTTACACAATTATCAATTAATAATCTCAGATATTCTGGCAATCATGCATTTGCTTTTGTACACAATGCCACTGGAGTAACCCTAACTGTACAGCTGGTTCTAACTACATTTACTTTGCATATCCTACTAATGACCTTTTCAATAGGAAGCTAAAGAGCTAAATGTCCATGGTTAAAATTGGGACAGCTCCACCACTTGATTAGATAACTGTTCAAACAAGTGCAGCCTGCTTTCTAGGAAGGAAACGACATATGTAATGCATTGGTTTCATCCATACAGCAGGTGATGCTAATGCAATAGAGATAGTTTGTAGCATACTTTGGAACACCTTTTGTGCATTCCGCGGTACTATGACTTTCTAAATAACATGAAGCCTTGCAGTTCACTGTTCCTGGCTCAATCTCTCTAACACGGGATGATTTTTCCACAGAAAAGCAGTTGATATATTGCATAGGCAAAATGGACAAAAGGTTTCTGTAGTAGATTTATCCAAATATTTTAATACACAAATAAAAACATTACCTAGATGTAAACTGAGATACGCCTATCGATTAACAACTAGCCAATCACCAGTTGCCAAAACAAAGTATCAGCTGGTTGGAATGATGACTTTACTCAGTGTTGCTGAAACATCACAAGTTCAAACAGCATTCTTATGGCTCTGGTATAAACAATAACTTGACTTCACATTTGTGTATCGTTATTAACACATACCATAAACAATCCAGCACCAGCAAGATATTGACAGTTCATTTTATATTGCTGTACCAGCCCACAATCAAGGCACATGCTTTTGTCCACTTTTTCAAAGAGAAGTCTGGGTAGAGATATCGGCAGCATTTAATTTCCGTTATGGGAAACTCTGGGTAGCTTTGTACTCTCACTGATACCCATTATGGCTGAGGGTAGATGTTCCACGATGCGTCTACAGTTGGATAGTTCTCAGTAGAACACAGGCTTTCTATGATGTATTCTTCTAAGGATGATGATCTAACATATAGCTCTCGCTGCATGCTTCTTCTACTAAAACCTGCTTGAAGTTACCAATTCAAACAAAGTCAACACAAGTATTTCCTCTGTTAGAATGTAAGTGCATCTAACACTCAAGAGATACCACATCGTTTTGTTTGAATGTTCTTCCACTAATACATCTACAAGGATATCTTCTTGATCTGCTGACACCAAAGTGGGATACACCTTCACAAGTAAGCAATGAATATCATCACCATAAGCAGCAACATTAGAGATCATGTGTAGTATGCAAACGCTATATATCTTGAAAAAAAAGTAAAATTAATCTATATTCACAGCAAACAATCCAAAATAGATGAGTACTGGATAACAGAGATTTGAATTCTCTATATATCTCAAAGAGATTTGCTTAAGATAATATTCTAGACTGAGAGAGTATGAAATTAGATATACAAAAACAATTTTGTTGGTGGTGTGGTTCTTAGAGCATAGGTGCTATCCACATCAATGGTTGTCCTAAATATAATTAGGAAGAGTTTAACATCGAATGTGAGAACCTATAAGCCTTGTAACTATACTATGTCTGGTTGGGTGCACCCAAAAAGTATGAAACATGCGCTAGTTTAGTATTCATGTTTCCACGAATACTTCACAGTTGAAATTTATTATGATTTTTAACCTGGTTTTAGTGTACACCTGGTTATAGTGTTTGACTCACAATATGCTGGTCGCGGGTTCGAATCCCGTCACTGAGTATGCTAGCCCTCTCTAGGAGCATTATAATGTAATGATCAATCCTACTTTTCATCGGTAAAAAAGTAGCCTAAGAATTGGTGACCAGACTTCCTATTTTTTGGTAGGTTGTCCCAATCTCATGACAAAAGTTCTCGGGACGTTTTGTGCGATAAAGACATCAAACTGTGAATCACGAATGTACTGAACCTACTTCAGTTGTTCATTGTTGTAACACGTAATCTCCTGCCACCAAACCCTAACGAAAGTTCCGCCGTCTGTGCGTGGTGAGAAACCCAGGGAGACAGTTAAGGCAGTGCTCATCGTGAAATCACAATTTACACGATCATATACTGGATTTGATGACCAAATGTAAAAACAAACAAACAGAATTTCAACGTTCCCTTCATTCTTCACAAAAATAAGTTTACGTATGAAGTAGCTTACTTGAAGATGAATGGGATAAAGAGAATAAAGATTTCGTGGAAGTATAATTTGACTATTTTTGCTCATTTGTTTTGTGTCCAAAAAAGTAGAGGAAATTATTTTAAAAACAAAGCCAATATTTGGAATATTGTAGAACAGTTAAATAAATCTAAAATAAATTAAATAAAAGTTAAATTATTTCAAATTTGTAATAGCCATTTTGAAGTAAGGGGCAAGGGCGGACTGTCCCCGTTTGAAAATCTGATCATCCTAATGGTGGGTGACGTTTAATATCTGCCTTCCCAGTTTAGCCTATCACTTATAAATTAGGGATGGCTAGCAAAGATAGCTTTGTTTTCTGAATATAGACATTAGTTTTTCCGTTTGTTTATGTTTTTTGATTATGGCACTCATGAAGGAAATTCGAAATAGTTTTAATTTGAACCATGTAACCTCAATACAAATTTAGTTTTTCGATTTTTAGTCCATCACAGTTCCTCAACCTCGAGACTCGTGGGGTGATGTAATTGGACATATCTCGACTTTGAAAGGTCATGGACTATTAATCATTTTTTCCCAACTATATAAAGAGGAAGCAATAAGGGATACTCCCAACGAAACGTCTTGACTTTAAAGCTTCCGAAATACTACACCACATTAGCTCACAATATATAGAGTGAAGCCCCCTAAACTTTTGTCTAGCCCTCTAAGTGCGGATTCGAACCCCCGTCCCACCAAACATGCTCGCCCTTTCAGCAGTGGGGGCGTAATAAAGTCAATCCCACTATTCGTTGGTGAAAGAATAGCTGAAGAGTTGGTGGTGGGTGGTGATGACTAGCCGCCTTCCCTCTAGTCTTTCACAGCTAAATTAGGGACAGCTAGTGCAGATAGCCCTCTTGTAGCAAAATTCAATACAAACCAAACCTTCTAAGTGATAAGACGCTGGCGCCGACTCGAACTGAAACAATAAGACTGCGTGATGTATTTTTCGCATCGAAACAAATACAAATGACATTCAGTTTTATAAAATAACAATTGTAAACCCTTACAAGTTTATAGCAAGAGATAAAATCAGTAAGTCTACAGCAAATGTAAGTAATTGTTTCTTACTAAACCATTTTACAAAGAAGACTTTAAATTTCAAACCTACGAATTCGTACATTTACCACATATCAAAATATTTTGTTTTATAAATTATATAATATGTAGAAATTTCTTCTCAATAGTTTACTTTTCTAAACTAAGAGAAAACTAGAGTCGACTGAGTCCACATCCAGCCGCACTTTCACGTAATCGTTTAAGTCGAAGTTAGTGATTGAAGTTGTAGGTTGTTAGATGCCGTATTTCACTTGAGGATTCAGGGATATGTCCAAGCAACAAGTCTTAAAAGCATTAAAGATTTTCTATGCGATTAAATCCCCAGCGGCACATTTTGAAAGAGGAACAATTTTGTAACGGACAATATTCCTACTACTTAATTGGTAGGTTCTACAAGTTCCGAGTAGTAACCTAACACTCATCGACAGTAGGTTCAACAAGTTCCGAGTAGTAACCTAACACTCATCGACAGTAGGTTCTACAAGTTCCGAGTAGTAACCTAACACTCATCGACAGTAGGTTCTACAAGTTCCGAGTAGTAACCTAACGCTCATCAACTGTAGGTTCTACAAGTTCCGAGTAGTAACCTAACACTCATCGACAGTAGGTTCTACAAGTTCCGAGTAGTAACCTAACACTCATCGACTGTAGGTTCTACTATATAACTTAATGTTGCCTAATAGAATGTATTTTATACATCCAATAACAATATTTTGGTGCTTCCTCTACACCGTTATTTAAAAACTGTAGTGATCCCCTAAAGTTGATGAGTGTTAGGTTACTACTCGGAACTTGTAGAACCTACAGTTGATGAGCGTTAGGTTACTACTCGGAACTTGTAGAACCTACAGTTGATGAGCGTTAGGTTACTACTTGGAACTTGTAGAACCTACTGTCGATGAGCGTTAGGTTACTACAAGGAACTTGTGGAACCTACAGTCGATGAGTGTTAGGTTACTACTTGGAACTTGTAGAACCTACAGTTGATGAGCGTTAGGTTACTACAAGGAACTTGTAGAACCTACTGTCGATGAAAAATATGCTTTGTTATCATTTAGTGACTGATATTTACAATTTTCATTTTAATGAATAATCTAAAAGGACCCGCCCAACAATAGAAACCGACATGCCAGTATATGTGGTATGTTTGCCAACTGATTCTTGCATAAAAAGGAACTATATGTGAAGCTAAAGTTCAGAAAATATTTAATGCAAGTTGTTGTTTCATAAACGTGAAATTATGCTCCAGTTTCTGATTAACGTATAGTGTTTAAGCTGTTGTGAAGTAAAAATAATAATCAAACACTTTATTTTTGTTCTGCATATTCCCACAGTTCATTTGATAAATTGAAAGTATGTGTTAGCTTTTAAGAAACTAAAATTATGTTCTACAGCTAATGATTACAGGAATGATATTAAACATTTGAAGCTATATGTTAAATAAGTACAGGATTCCTGTTTTAAATTTAAGTACGTGACGTATACTCTAAAATTTCATTAGTAAGAAGGTTAAGTATATATAGTTTTACTTTTTATAATTAAAGGAATAATATTAAACATTTGAAGCAATATGTTAAATAAGTACAGGATTCCTGTTTTTAATTTAAGTAAGTGATGTGTACTCTAATACTTTCATTAGTAAGAAGGTTAAGTATATATAATTTTACTTCTATACAGACTTGCATTTTTAGCTTAATTTATCTCTTATACTGGCAGAACCTTGTGAATAATTATTCTATTTAAGACCGAAAATATCATTAACAGTAAGAGCGTGATAAAAGTATATTAAATGAACTTTACCCATTAGCAGGTTGATTTTAATTTAGTTCTGATTAGGTAGATTGTTATGATTATAAGTTAATACCATATACATGTTTGCTTTTCCCACAGTGCTTGTGAATGCAGAAGGATGATGAAGGCCTTGGTTGGGAAAACACACTTGTATAAGCACTCAAACACCATACTTAAAATAAAACGTGCAATAGAAAGGTGAGATTGGATATAAAATTATTTGTATACAACCTTAACTTGTTAATCTATGTTATAAGATAAACACTATTTGAATTTATAAGTTTTAATAGATACATAAAACTTCATGACAACCTATACAACAATTTCATTATGACTAAACAGAAAACAAAGTGAGCCAGAGACGTGCAATCATCATAAAAGTTTCAACAGGACTTACAACGCTAGAATACGTGTTTAGATACCCGTGGTGGGCAGAGCACAGATAGCCCATTGTGTTGCTTTGGGCTTAATTATAAACCTGATCTGACCAGTTCTGCTGTACGTAAACCATTCGCCTTAATGTTTCAAACAAAGTTAAATAGGTAATATATTGTTGGGTCAGCGAGGTCACGTGACTAGTATCACGCCACGTCCTTCTCTCGAACCTTCGTGAATTATCGGGAGACTACTAGATTGGGGGTAGTCTGGTATATATAGGATGGTCACAACAACAGTGTAATGAGTAATTGAACTGCAGTCAGAGAAAATATTGTTAAGCACGTGAGAAGATCGTTGAGAATTATAGCGCGACTGTTGAAATTAAGTGTATCGCAAAGTTATATTCAGAAAGAATAAACCAGTTTTATTTAAGAAAGGACTTGTGTCGCTAAAGTTTCGTCGGAACGAAGTTACGGAAAATTAACTAACGAACAGAGACGTAACAAATTGGTGTCAGAAGTGGGATAAAAAAAAGAAGAAAAAAAGAAGATGGAAACGAGAAGCAGCAAATCAAACTACAGCTTAGCAGATTTGATGGCAGCAATACAAGAACAGCAAAAGAAACAAGAAGAACGAGAAAAGAAATTACAGCAGTGGTTGGAGGAAAAAGAAAAGTAACAAGAAGAGAAATCACAGCAGTAGTTGGAGGAAAAAGAAAATCAACAAGAAGAGAGATTACAGCAGTTGTTGGAGGAAAAAGAAAATAAACAAGAAGAGAGATTACAGCAGTTGTTGGAGGAAAAAGAAAAGAAACAAGAAGAGAAATTACAGCAGTTGTTGGAGGAAAAAGAAAAGAAACAAGAAGAG
>NW_013670135.1:45757-63659 GCF_000517525.1 Limulus polyphemus | reverse complement strand
TGTAGTGCTAAAAAGGGACCCAAGCATAAGGAATGCCCACCTTATGAGGAGTTGCCTGAGAATATGCCAGAGTTTGTGAAAGCGTTATCGGAAAGGATGGATGATATTCACCATCAAGTGCATTCAAACTTGAAAACGTCTGCTGATTCGATGAAGTTAACTTATGATAAGAGATCTGCTGAAGTCAGCTTTGTACCAGGACACAAGGTATGGTTATATAATCCCAGGAAGACCAAAGGGAAGTCTCCTAAGTTGTCTTCTCCATGGGAAGGCCCATATGACACAGTGGACCATCTCTCAGACGTGACTTTCTGGATAAAATGTGGTCGGCGAGGTAAGCCAAAAGTGGTGCATGCCAACAGGCTTTGGCGTTACCATGGTCCAGGACATTTCAGTTGGGATGAAGTGGACAACAGAACAAATGATGCTGCTGAAGACGTGCCACCTGAAGCCACCGTTGAAGAAGAAACTCTACTCAGTTTTGAGAAGGGAAACGGTGAAGCCATTAATGAAGTTACTACCGCTGATGTGACTGTTACCGATAATGGAACATTTCCTGATAGAGCAGATGAACCCCATGTGAAGCAGAAGCCAACGAGACGGAGACCAGTACAGAAGAAGATACGTCCCGTAAAATTAAGAGACTTTGTTGAATTGTAATTTTGTGTTTGTAATTCTGTACATTTAATTAAGTTATTGTTAATTGTTATTGGTTTAATGTAAGTGGGTATTGTTCGGGACGAACAATACTAAGGAGGGGGCAGTGTTGCGTCAGCGAAGTCACGTGACTAATATCACGCCGCGTCCTTCTCTCGAACCTTCGTGAATTATCGGGAGACTACTAGATTGGGGTAGGCTGGTATATATAAGATGGTCACAACAACAGTATAATGAGTAATTGAACTGCAGTCAGAGAGAATATTGTTAAGCACGTGAGAAGATCGTTGAGAATTATAGCGCGACTGTTGAAATTAAGTGTATCGCAAAGTTATATTCAGAAAGAATAAAACCAGTTTTATTTAAGAAAGGACTTATGTCGCTAAAGTTTTGTCGGAACGAAGTTACGGAAAATTAACTAACAAACAGAGACGTAACAATATATATATATATATACAGTATTAACAGTACATTCTGAAAGATATATGGACAATGTTGTCTTCATTCAGAAAGTTTAAAATATAAGGTAGTATTTTCATTTAAAACCAATTTCCCTGTAAAGTGTGAGATGTATTATGCCACAATAATGGCAGATTTCGTCCAAGAAATTTACGACGATTTTGGGGATCAACATAGTTTGACTGAGTCTCTCTCTTTTGGGTGAACAATGACGAGTCGAGTCTGGACATTTTTCAGAGAATTTTTATTTTAAGTAAAACATAATGAGGTGACAGTCCTTTACTTTAAGTAAAACATAGTGAGATAACAGTCCGTTATTTTAAATAAAACATAGTGAGATGACAGTCCGTTATTTTAAATAAAACATAGTGAGATGACAGTCCTTTACTTTAAGTAAAACATAGTGAGCGTATTCACAATGAATGAGATGACAGTCCTTTACTTTAAGTAAAACATAGTGAGCGTATCCACAATGAATGACATGACAGTTTTTTAAGTAAAACATAGTGAGCTTATCCACAGTGAATGACATGACAGTCCTTTACTTTAAGTAAAACATAGTGAGCGTATCCACAATGAATGACATGACAGTCCTTTACTTTAAGTAAAACATAGTGAGCGTATCCACAATGAATGAGATGACAGTCCTTTATTTTAAGTAAAACATAGTGAGATGACAGTCCATTATTTTAAGTAAAACATAGTGAGATGACAGTCGTTTATTTTAAGTAAAACATAATGAGTTGACAGTCCTTTACTTTAAGTAAAACACAGTGAGCGTATTCACAATGAATGAGATGACAGTCCTTTACTTTAAGTAAAACACAGTGAGCGTATTCACAATGAATGAGATGACAGTCCTTTATTTTAAGTAAAACATAGTGAGTTGACAGACCTTTACTTTAAATAAAACATAGTGAGCGTATTCACAATGAATGACACGACAGACCTTTACTTTAAGTAAAACATAGTGAGACAGACCTTTACTTTAAGTAAAACATAGTGAGCATATCCACAATGAATGACATGACAGTCCCTTATTTTAAGTAAAGCTTGAATCAGCAGCACAGCTTGTCCACAACGGTTATCTAGTTATTTAGCTGTGTTTCATCCAAGTGGACAATGGCATTGTGAGCTGAACCATTGACACTCAGGACCAAGTATTGAAAAACCTGTTCCAAAATATATTCATTTCAGGCTGTCACCTGCCTGAGACAAAGTAGGAACTAATTCAATCCTCATTCACTGTCAGCTACTAGACCCAGCATGATGGGCCAAAGCATGTCCCTCTCAGGCTGACCCTGGAAGATACCAGGCATAAATTTTCAGCTCTTCTTGGATCCTATACACTAATAGTCAGTCCAAACCCCCAGTTGGTGGTTGCTCTGTGTTTCAGAGCAGTCAACTGCCTGTGGTAGCTCCTTGGCAGCCTTACTCAACCTCAGTTGTCAGGAACATCCATTGACTCAACAGGAGTCCTCTTCTTATCCATTGGTGGCTTACATCTTTATCCATGGGAGCCTGTTGCCTCACTTGTTAGGAAGACAACTTTAACTAGCAAAATACACTTGTAAGTGGCACATTCAACCTCTGTCCACTCACCAAAGTTTGTTTTGCAGTTTTGAGCCTGTCAGACATCCCACCATTGTGGTAGGCTTGGTACATTCAGATCTTGTGTATTACAAAATTGTAAAATACATATATAGGATAATAGTAAATTCAGATCTGTTGTTAATATTATAAAATATATGTATAGGTTAGCAATTCATCCAGATCTGGTGTTATCATTACAATAGTGTAAAATATATGTATATATTAATATGTTCATTCAGATGTGGAGTTAATATTACAAAAGTGTAAAATATATGTATAGGTTGCAGTTATTCAGATCTGGTGTTAATATTACAAAATTGTATATATATATATATATATTAATATGTTCATTCAGATGTGGAGTTAATATTACAAAAGTGTAAAATATATGTATAGGTTGCATGTAGTTATTCAGATCTGGTGTTAACATTACAAAAGTATAAAATATATGCATAGGTTAACAGTACATTCAGATCTGGTGTTAACATTACAAAACTGTAAGATGTAGTCCTAATTGAGCAGCTTAATTCTGTGTGATTATAATATATTTTTAAGGCACCCAAGAACATCAATATAAATTTATATTTCATATCTCATCATTTTACTTACAGTTCAATTACTGAAGATAGCACCTTCAAAAATGATTACCAAGTAAGATTTTGTTAACTATATTCTATATTTTGAAGCTTCAATTCACATAAATGTGTTAGTGATATTTGAGTATGCTTAATTAAAGACATTGCCGTTGATGTACTGACTGTGGGAAATATTTATAAACTTTAATTCCTTGTAAATCAATGTATAACTTAATTAGTAAGAGAGGCCAAATATATCATAGTAACCAAAACATTCTTTAAAATGAAGTACAACACCAGTTATAAAATACTAATATTTTGATTGTTGTTGTTTGTTATTAAGCACAAAATTACACAACTACTGCAGATGCCTCATCTGTCTCCTTTCTGTCTGGTTCCTCCAAACTTCTACTGCGAGGTATATTTCCAATCACCAAATCTTAGATTGGTGCCTTCATACATATGGTGCCAAGGCCTCCCATTTAGTATGGAGTATCCAACTTTATTCTTGCTATGGGAAACTTACTGCTGCACTACTGCACCCAGTGTCTCGTAAGACCTTTACTTTCTTCTCCCCAACATAGCCTTCACCTACTGGCACCTCTCAATATTTATCACATGCTCCAAAACCTACTGGCAATGTTGATCCAATTGCTGATAACTTGAGCTGACCATTAGTCATGCTCTGTTTAACCCTTTTGCGGTGAGCTTGTGCAATTTGAGGAAATCAAGTCACGAGTTTCACTCCTTGAACAATACATGCAATAACTCTGAGATTTCTTAATGTATCCTCTCAAAAACTGAAAGATTTTGTTAAAGATCATAAGAATCTTTTACACAAAGAATGAAGTTCTTATAATTAAGTGTTTTACTAAAAATATTATATTTTTCTATTGTAGTTACCAGCATTCAAATTATTAACAAATTGAGTGAAAGGTGATTTTCATTTTAAGCATAAAAATACTTTTCTTCTCTTATAGTATTCACATTTCATTTGCATAATTTCTAGAACCTCCTAAAAGGATATCAAAAGTTTTTTAAGGTAAATGTATATATTTTATTTTTCATTTTCTCTACCATATCACTAACTCTATCTATTATCATCAATGTACAGTACAATGAACTAATTGAAATTAGGAAATATACAAAAAAAAATATGTGCCTTTAAATTTTTTGTAGAATATATTTAAAGTCACGTTTGTTCCAATTCTGTGGGCAAATCTTTCATACCTCTACAGGAAAGTATATGTGTCATCTTTCTGTTCATCAATTGTATGAGAAAAGTTGGGAAACCTATAAATCCCCTGGCCCAGACAACGTTTATCCAAGAGTTTTGAAAGAACCACTAACTAATATTTTTTATAGGTCATTGAGTAGTGGAAGAGTATTAGAAGATTGGAAGTTGGCTAATGTTAGTCCAATATTTAAAGGAGGTGATAATCATTGTCCATGCAATTATAGGCCAGTTAGTCTTACATCAGTAGTTGGAAAGGTTTTGGAGAGTGTGATTAAAGATGCATTGCAGAGTCACTTAAAGCAGTTTTGTCAAAGAGCCAGCATAGTTTCACTAAGGGAAAGTCTTGTTTAACAAATCTTCTGACATTCTTTAAGGATCTTACTACAAGAGTTGATGAAGGAAATAATGTGGATTTGGTTTACCTTGATTTTCAGAAGGCATTCGATAAGGTGCCTCACAAAAGACTTGTTACAAAAATTAAATCTGTTGGTGTGGGGGAAATGTTATTAAATTGGATTGAAAATTGGCTGGAGAGTAGAAAGTAGAGAGTGGTAATAAATGGACTTACAT
The DNA here is from genome assembly GCF_000517525.1 of Limulus polyphemus. NCBI lineage: Eukaryota > Metazoa > Arthropoda > Merostomata > Xiphosura > Limulidae > Limulus > Limulus polyphemus. The sequence continues at coordinate 58,568 of NW_013670135.1, read as the reverse complement.
CTGACTGGATTACTGTTACAAGTGGTGTGCCTCAGAGCTAACTGTGTCAAAGATACTGCAGACTTACAGGGAGATTTAGATCATTTGATGCATTGGGTCAATACGTGGCAGATGATGTTTAACTATCCAAAATGTAAGGTAATGCATGTAGGTTTTCACAATTCAAATTACTGTTACAATTTAAATGGGAATACATTCAATACTGTGGTTGAAGAAAAAGATCATGGTGTTGTGACTGAAAAATCACTTAAGTTATACAAACAGTGTATTGTATATTGAATACAAGACAAGGGATAAGGCCTCATTTAGAATATTGTGTACAGTTTTGGGCTCCCTTTCTCAAGAAGGACATCGAATTGTTGGAGAAGGATCAAAGAAGAGCCACTAGGATGATACCTGGGATGGTGGGATTGTCCTATGAGGAGAGACTAAAATCTCTAAACTTGTTTTCATTGGAGAGGAGAATGGTTAGAGGGGATTTGATTGAGGTGTTTTTTGTGTTTTGCAGCAAAAACAATATGACAAGGGGTCATAAATTCAAATTTTGGGAGCGTAGGAGCTGTCTGCAGTTTAGGCAGTATTACTTTTCAAACTCAGTGGTTAGCTTTTGGAATAAGCTGCCTTCAAGGGTGGTGGAGGAAGAAAATTTAGCTGAGCTCAAGAAAATATTGGATGAATACATGAGTAGTAATGGATCGTTTTCATTGGGTGCTGGAAGGGACATCCATGATGGGTTAATAAGCTCATTTTTGTCCCTTTAAAATTTTAGGAAATTCGGGCAGCTCAGGTCGGCTGGCCCCTGACCCCATTGTCATTCTTAGGTCATTCATATTTCTGTTGGGTGAGCTTGGCAATCTCACTTTGTGCTCTTATTGTACTTGCAGTGTCTCCTCCCTCTTTGTTGCTTCTTTCTATGTAATGATAAGAAGGTTCAATCACAACCCAGTAATGCCTAGATAATCTGTGAAATATAGAAGAGGGTCCAATCACAACCCAGTAATGCCTGGATGTTATGTGAATAGAAGAAGAGGGTCGAATCACAACCCAGTAATGCCTAGATATTATGTGAAATGAAGAAGAGGGTCCAATCACAACCCAGTAATGCTTAGATATTATGTGAAATGAAAAAAAGGGTCTAATCACAACCCAGTAATGCCTAGATATTATGTGAAATGATGAAGAGGGTCCAATTACAACCCAGTAATGCCTAGATATTATGTGAAATGAAGAAGAGGGTCAAATTACAACCCAGTAACAACTAGATATCTTGTGAAATGAAGAAGAGGGTCCAATCACAACCCAGTAATTCCTAGATATTATGTGAGATGAAGAAGAGGGTCAAATTACAACCCAGTAATGCTTAGATATTATGTGAAATGAAGAAGAGGGTCAAATTACAACCCAGTAATGCTTAGATATTATGTGAAATGAAGAAGAGGGTCCAATCACAACCCGGTAATGCTTAGATATTATGTGAAATGAAGAAATGGGTCAAATTACAACCCAGTAATGCTTAGATGTTATGTGAAATGAAGAAGAGGGTCCAATCACAACCCAGTAATGCTTAGATATTATGTGAAATGAAGAAAAGGATCTGATCTAGTAATGCCTAGATATTCTTTTTGTAGAAAGATAAAACTGGTACAGTTATTAAAAGTGCTATTTCATAACAGTAAATTTATATAGATGCTGAAGTTATTATTTGTAGAAATATGTGTTTGTGTTTGTTGTTGTCATTGTTTTTGAAGTAACTGTTATTTTCCATTTTCTTTCAGTCTGTGATAAGAAGTCTTCTGTACTTAACATACTGTGTTCCTTTTGAACAATTCCCAATAAACTTTAGAATCAACGGCACAGCCTTTTCTTTTCGTATAAGTATCCTTCTAGTTTAAGTATTATGTTTTTCATATATTTGAAAATAGTAGAAGTCCTTTTTTATTTGGAAAATTTATCAGTTTTATGTATGTATGTATGGTTTGAATCAAGTACTAAAGTTGTCTCCATTCAGACTTAGTCACATCTTAGTAAGTTGCATTATACGTTATAGTGAGTAATCAAACTTCTTTCATGTACTTTACATATTACTTGACCAAAGCATCAGCTTATACTCAGTGGAAGCTGGCTAAATATGTGTACTTTAGACAAGACAAAGAAGCTTGTCACCTTTATCCACTCCAGTTTATTGTGGCTGTTGCACAGAAACGTAAGTTATGGTCTTCAGTATTATGAATAAAAATGAAAACATCGTCAGGGATGAGTTTCTAATGATTTCTACTTAGTTATCAGTAATCTATTGGAAGTGTGTAAACTTGCTTTAAACGTACATATGTTACACTCAAGTTATTAAAAATAATATGGAAATAACTTTGTGGCATATTTTGAAATGTGTGTTCAAAGAAACCAGTTTTTAAACATGAAAATTGCTGGTTTAATTCTTCTGGTGGGGGAAATTTACTTTTCTTTGATTAGTGTAAAGGCCTAGCTACATGTACTTAAGACTGTTTTATATTCTTTTAGGACAACTTGAAAATGAAGGACAAGTATCATTTGGTTTTGTAAGTATGCGCATCAATATAAAACATTGTTAGATATGCACGACTGTTTCAGTTAAATCTAATATGACAGTTATGATTTAAATAGTTATAAAGTGTGAGTGTTGAATTTGATATTTTAAGAAGCAATAATTTATTGCAGGTTTACTTATATAACTGTTTATGAATCTTTTATTCTGTAGTTCATTTGTTGTGAATTGACGTCATGTTACTCCAACGTTCTGAATTTTTCTGGTTGCTTTAAGTGAGTATTGTTACATCATAATGTCTCGTAGTTTGTAGACAATTATAGGCCTCAGTCAAGCAATATATATGTAGGCGACCAAGTAGGTTAGTAAAAGTGAAAGAAATGAAGTTAGACTGTGTGATTGTGAATTTAGCCAAAAAGAGTGAATTGTGGCCATTTCTAAAGTGAAACTATCGCAGCGTGTATTGTAATAAGAGAGAGGAGAAAACTTGTTTTGTCAAAGGGTGTTCTGAACCCACCTGTGTGGACTTTGACAAAAAAAAGGGGCAATTGTTTAAAACTCTGGATACAACTGTGATAACTAATAGTGTAACAAAGTTTTGTGCATATGTTTGACTTATTTTGAATATATTATTTTTAAAACCAGTGGATTGTGTGCTGTTTGTTTATTGTTTACATTAGAGTATAGCTCTCCACTGTAATTTACATTAGAGTATAGCCCGCCATTGTAATTTACATTAAAGTATAGCCCGCTATTGTAATTTACATTAGAGTATAGCTCTCCACTGTAATTTACATTAGAGTATAACCCGCTATTGTAATTTACATTAGAGTATAGCTCTCCACCAACATAAAGGCGACACATCCTCCATAAGCAGTAATCCTCATTTGAACACTAGCATTTGAACAAAAGCTCATTTTTTGATAAGGCAAACTAAATGCACTAGAAGTAGAAAGAAAGGGTGGTAGTTTGTGCAGATAGGCAAGTATGTATCAAAAATATATATTTCTGTAAGGAAAATAACTTCATAAGTGCTACTAACCTCTCTGCACAAAAAAACAGTTAGAATCACACTTTGAAAATGGTGGAGGAACAAATGCAGAAAAATAAGTTACACAGATTAAAATATATCATCTGAAAGGTAAACCCATGGATTTTGTCCCCCAAAAAGGGTGGCAGCATAATGGAGTGTCATTTGGTGGGCAATCACATTCATCTAGAGACAGTTCACCCAAAAAAGGTAGTAGTGTAAAAATATTGTCAAAATAATCATTTATTTGGTGCTAAAGCGTTACTAAAGTGAGAAAAATGTATTATTTCTCAACCAGCCATTAATTCCCAGCTGTGCACAAGTGTACAGTGTGGTTATGGCTATAAGTGAGGCCAATCTGTGTTAGAGAACATCAGAGATGTGCTCTGGCCAAACAGGAAACATAAGGTCGCACACTGATAGACTGTGTAATGGGTTACCGTGACTAAAGACAGTAGGTATTAGCCAGCTGCACAGACAGTCCCACACCTGTTACTGTCCTGTTTTTCTCAAGTGCAGATCAGATTGGAAGAGAAAATATGTAGATACTGTGAAAACAGTTTTGTGTATAAAAACCCATCTCAACAATGGATGCTAAGTAAGGGCAAATGGATTTAACACAGTCTGTATTACCCTGTTCAATGTAGGTTTTGAGGAAAGTATTTCTAGTGAGGAAATATCGGTCACTCGGTGGGTTCCATCACCTCCACGTAATATATACATTGAGAAGATGGTTCTGAAACCTGTAAAAAAAGAATAAACAGCTGACAATCAGAGAGCCGCTGTCAAGAAGGAATAATAATGACTGGAGGGAGATGAAACAAACGGTAGAGGAACCTTCTTTGTGATGTAAGTAATGTGACACTAATGTTTTGGGGGCTGTCCTCATCCCCACCTACTAGATCACATATAGGGGACAATAACATCAAGAGGCAAGAGAAACCATGTGATGACAAATATGGAAGGAAATGTGAAAAATAACAAAAAAGTCATCACCCTTAGAATAATAAATTAGTCAGATTGGGTGTATAGTCTAACCTGCAAGATGGAAGGACATAATTACCAGAGGAAGAGAAATTCCACAGCAAGGACCCCGAAAGGGCAGTACAAGTGAGACAACAAGGAATAGACCATACAGAACAAAGTAGATGATCTGGGTCAAAACAATCATAAGGGGGAGAAAGAATGTAAGGTATAAAGGAAAACATCCAGTCATTCTCCCACCCCATTCCAGTATTGGGGGGAGGAAAACGTTCAGCTTGTCCATGAAGTAAATAGTTTGGGAGGAAACTAAAACAAATGTGAGAGAGGTGGTTCCCTTAAATGAGAAAGGGATGAAATACGTCTGAAGCATATGAAAAGGTGTTGAACGACTGCAAGCACAGATCTTCCTCTGCCAGAGTTGTAGTGTCTGGGAATCAAGACCAAATGTAAGGAAGTGAGGAGTGGAGGGGAATCGGAAAGGTGATGATGACAAGACTTTCATATTGGGACAAATCCATTGAAAATGCCATATGAAAAAGAGACCACTCTGTAGGAAGGGTCCAGGCCTAGTTGAGATAGTCAATCCATCACCAGGGCCTGAGCATTCAAGACATTATAGACTAATAATTGAATGTTATGGTCATGGGCCCGAAAGAAAAAGTCTAGAGCCAGGAAAACTGACGTTCTGTAAGTTAGTGCCTCTCTGTCAAGGAATTGAAGAAACAACAGTGGAGAATTTTAAATGGGTGATCATAAAATACCATACAGATGTGACAGGGATATTGGCAAACCTGTAGAGCAGCCATCATATTGAGAACACTTGTTTGTTTTAGATCAAAGCAACATTGGGCTATCTGATTTGTCCACCATGGGGAATCAAACCCCAGATTTTAGCACTGAATTTCATAGACTTTCACTGGGGGACTTATATCAAGGACATGGAGATAGATAAAGGACACAGAGATAGATAGATGTGTAAAGTGAGAGAATAATGTTGTACAGGATCATGTGAGTCACCACAACACCAAAGAGGGAAAAAAGGACAGTAGATACCTAGATATACCTGAAATAACAGGCCAGAAACCACACAAGGAAACACATAAGAGCACATCCTAGAATAACAAGAGACCTAAGAGCAAAGAGAGTCCTCAAGAGAAGACAAATCCTCTGATACAGGATATGAAGGGGACATGAGAGTCTCAATATCAAAAGCTCTATGTTTTAAAGACATAAAGAAGTCACCCTTGTGTTTATAGTGGGCTATAGTCTAAAGATGATTACTGGATGTGTCACCCTTGAGTTGATAGTGGGCTATAGTCTAAAGATGATTACTGGATGTATCACCCTTGTGTTGATAGTGCTCCACATACGAAGTGAAAAATACCCTCAAGTGAATGAGATGTGGGATGAGGGTTGAGATAGAATTGGAGAGGTGAACCATTTACCTCAACTGAGATGAAATGACTGAAGTAGGAGGCCACAACAGAGGAAGCCACTTTGGAAGGGACAAGTACAAGCATAAAGGAAAGACTAAAGCTGGATTAATTCAGACAAATTAGTATTTGGCCAACAACTTCTCATCTTCCTGGAAATTATAAAAAGATGGGAGAAAACCCCAAAGTGGAGTTGAGGAACCGTCTCATGTATGTTTTTGAGTAGAAGAATGGGGAAAGCCCCTGATAAAATATCTGAGTAACTCATTAGGTTGTAGCAAAGGGAGTCCACCTTTGGTCAAAATGGGAGAGCAAAATTCTAATAAAATTGGAGTCAATGAGCGGCTCGGAGGAAAAATGCTTCAAAAATCCACAAACAGGGAGGACCATGGATAGTAGCAAGAGGTCAAGGAAAATATAATGGGGGACCTCACAAGGCTGAAGAGCTGCATTAGCTCAAAGGGCCAATGCATAAGTAATATCTCAAAAAGACAGATCACAATGAAAGAGAGGTCATGGAGTAAACATTGAATGACCATGAAAGTCAGAAAGAAAGGCAACCAAAGTACACCCCAGAAACAAAGAAACAAGGGTAACTGATAATGGGAGAAAATGGAGAGCAAAATGGAAAAATGGTATGTTCAAGTTGCCATAATAAAGCTGTTAGGGTAATGATGGAAAACCTCTGGTATCAGCCAACCACTGTGAAAGTGTGTCACAAGCCTTGTCAGAAACATTGAAACATGAATTACTAATCCAATTAATCCATGACACTATTGTGGTGGTCCTTTTGGACAAAATCATCACAGAGTCCAGGATGTTTTTTCTTCTAATTTTAAAAATAAAATGGGCCGGGTATGTGGATGGTGCATAGGCCTAATGATGACCATGAAAAGTACTCGACAAAATCCATATTTTGGGTTAGACATAATTTCATAAAAAGAAAATCCAAAATTGAAGATAATGTGGATAAAGATTCTAATTGAAAAGTTTAAAATGTGCAATCGTTCTTTCACTTAATCAATAAAATTAAGGAAAGAAAGACAACACTACAAATATTAATGGAAGTTTAAAAGAATAAGTGTAAGAATTACAGTAATTTGTATCTAAACAAACACGTCGGAAGACAAGCATTGTCAATGTTAGTATAGTTAAAATCATTGGGATTATTTGGCTTGGAGGATGTGTCACCCTTGTGTTTATAGTGGGCTATAGTCTAAAGATGATAACTGGATGTGTCACCCTTGTGTTGATAGTGGGCTATAGTCTAAAAATGATTACTGGATGTGTCACCCTTGTGTTGATAGTGGGCTATAGTCTAAAAATGATTATTGGGTGTGTCACCCTTGTGTTGATAGTGGGCTATCATCTAAAAATGATTACTTGGTGTGCCACCCTTGTGTTGATAGTGGGCTATAGTCTAAAAATGATTATTGGGTGTGTCACCCTTGTGTTGATAGTGGGCTACTGTCTAAAAATGATTACTGGGTGTGTCACCCTTGTGTTAATAGTGGGTTATAGTCTAAAAATGATTACTGGGTGTGTCACCCTTGTGTTGATAGTGAGCTATAGTCTAAAAATTATTACTGTAGAGGTGAAGCATGAATTCGCTATGTGTTGTGTAGAGGGGAGAGTAGTATTTCTGAAAATATTTTTCATAATAAGAAAAAAGAAACTGGAAAAGAAAATCATGACTCAAGTAAGAATGTTCATCCTGAAGAACCTAAAAACAACGGTTCATGCAAGATAAGAAAGTTAGAACCTTTGGTTAACAAGGAAGATCATGATGAAATAGACAGAGCACAAGACAAGGTTCAAAAATGGATTCATAGCCTTCAGCTGAACAACAAAATGTCATTAAATGAGTCTAATTATGACAGTTGTGAAGAAGGAACAACATTAAGTAACGAAAGAGAACAGGTAGGGTATATAATGATCTGCTATCTATATATACACACAAAACTGTTTTATACAAAGTTGTGTAAGGCCTTTCTTCATACACGTTATTATCAAGATCGAACATCTTGTATATATATATATTGCGAACCATGGTCTCTATCCGAGCATTTGTCTATCTCCCATTTACGGTGATAGCTTTACATGCAGGCATAGCTCACAAGAAACTCTGGAATCACATGAAAGACTAAGAATTTCATACAAGTAACACCAAAGAAAACCAACACCACAAAATCCAGCACAGTGTCCTAGTCCAGTATAGATAACCACAACTTGCACCTGAAATCAACATCGCAGCCATCAAACGTCTAGCCAAGGGCGGCGTCCTCGTCAAAGGGTCAGAAGCCGCTGAACTCAACCGACTCTTAAAAGAATGACCCCAATACGCTTTCACAAAAGGAAATATAATAATGCAAATATCAAGAACCAAGCCCAACCTTAAATCTTTTGTCATGAAAGATTTACACACAAGTATCACAAATGAAGACAGAATCATAACTCACATACCAAGATAGAACTCATATTTTTAAACAGAAACAGAAACTTACCAATGTAGATAGAATACACGTACATGTACCAACAAAAACACCAGCGGTAGTTGTAGCCCAGTTTTACAACTGCCAATGTTACAGACACGTGGCAGCCGAATGCAAAGCTCTCCCACAGGGGGAGAACACGAAATGCATACTGACCACGATAAAACAGAAAACCACTTTGCTGTAACTACCAACAGCAACACATGGCAAACTATAAAGGATACAAAAGATAAAAGAACATCAAAACATGCATAATTAACATAAAAATAACACAAGCACTCAAGACAAAGGAAACGGAACACAAATATAAACACCCTTCCTTTCAAACCTAAAGAAATCATGAATTGGTGTCAAATGTTATTGAAATGATGGGAGAACAGGCATGAATAATGTTGCTGTGAACTGTTATTGAAATAATGGGAGTATAGGCATGAATAATGCTGATTAAATAATGTTGGTGTCAAATTATATTGAAATAATGGGAGAACAGGCATGAATAATGTTGATTGAAAAATAACAGTGTCAAAGTTTGTTAAAATAATGGAAGAACAGGCATGAATAATGTTGATTAAATAATGTTGGTGTCAAATTTTATTGAAATAATGGGAGAAGAGGCATGAATAATGTTGGTGTGAAATTTTGTTGAAATAACGGGAGAATAAACATGAATAATGTTGGTGTCAAATCGTATTCAAATAATGGGAGAACAGGCATGAATAATGTTGTTTAAATAACGTTGGTGTCAAATTATATTGAAATAATGGGAGAACAGACATGAATAATGTTGGTGTTAAATGTTATTGAAATAATGGGAAAATAGGCATGAATAGTGTTGATTAAATAATGTTAATGTCAAGTTTTATTCAAATAATGGGAGAACAGCCATGAATAATGTTGATGTCAAATTATATTGAAATAACGGGAGAACAAACATGAATAATGTAGGTGTCAAATTATATTGAAATAATGGGAGAACAGACATAAATAATGTTGGTGTGAAATGTTATTGAAATAATAGGAGAACAGGCAAGAATAATGTTGATTAAATAATATTGGTGTGAAATTTTATTGAAATAGAGGGAGAAGAGGCATGAATAATGTTGATTAAATAATGTTGGTGTCAAATTTTATTGAAATACTTGGAGAAGAGATATGAATAATGTTGGTGTGAAATTTTGTTGAAATAATGGGAGAATAGGCATAAATAATACTGATTGAAAAATATTGGTGTCAAATTTTATTAAAATAATGGGAGAACAGGCATGAATAATGTTGATTAAATAATGTTGCTGTCAAATTATATTGAAATAAAGGGAGACGAGGCATGAATAATGTTGATTAAATAATATTATTCTCAAGTTTTAATGAAATAACAGGAGAACAGGCATAAATAATGCTGATTGAAAAATATTGGTGTCAAATTTTATTCAAATAATAGGAGAAAAGCCATAAATAATGTTGGTGTCAAATTTGATTGAAATAATGGGAGAAGAGACATGAATAATGTTGGTGTCAAATTATATTGAAATAACGGGAGAACAGACACGAATGATGTTGGTGTTAAATGTTATTGAATTAATGGAAAATAGGCATGAATAACGTTGGTGTGAAATGTTATTGAAATAATAGGAGAACAGGCAAGAATAATGTTGATTAAATAATATTGGTGTGAATATTTATTGAAATAGTGGGAGAAGAGGCACGAATAATGTTGATTAAATAATGCTGGTGTGAAATTTTATTGAAATAGAGGGAGAAAAGGCATGAATAATGGTGTCAAATGTTATTGAAATAATGGGAAAACAGGCATGAATAATGTTGATTAAATAATTTTATTGTCAAGTTTTATTCAAATAATGGGAGAACAGCCATGAATAATGTTGATTAAATAATGTTGGTGTGAAATGTTATTGAAATCATGGGAGAACAGGCATGAATAATGTTGATTAAATAATGTTATTGTCAAGTTTTACTCAAATAATGGGAGAAAAAGCATGAATAATGTTGATTGAAAAATATTGATGTCACAGTCTGTCTGAACAGATTCCTTATATCATATCTATCCTATAGGTACAGAATAAATCAGCTACTGTGTGTCTGTCTGTACAGATTATATATATCATAACTGTCTTACAAATACAGAATATATCAGTTATTGTGTGGCTTTCTGTATAGAATATATACATCATAACTATCCTATAGGTACAGAATGTATTGCCTACTGTGTGTCTGTCTGTACAGATTATAGATATCATAACTCTATCCTACAGGTACAGAATGTATCAGCTACTGTGTGTCTTTAGAGATTATATATATCATAACTATCCTACAGGTACAGAATGTATCAGCTACTGTGTGTCTGTCTGTGCAGATTGTTTATATCATAACTATCCAACAGGTACAGAATGTATCAGCTACTGTGTATCTGTCTGTTTAGATATTTATATCATAACTCTATCTTACAGGTACATAATGTATCAGCTATTGTGAGTCTGTCTGTACAGATTATTTATGACATAACTATCCAATAGGTACAGAATGGATCAGCTACTGTTTCTCTGTCTGTACAGATTATATATATCATAACTCTATCCTACAGGTACAGAATGTATCAGCTACTGTGTATTTGTCTGTACAGGTTATTTATATCATTAATATCCTACAGGTACAGAATGTATCAGTTACTGTCTGTTTGTACAGATTATAGATATCATAACTCTATCCTACAGGTATAGAACGTATCAGCTACTGTGTGTCTGTCTGTATAGATTTTATATATCATAACCATCCTACAGGTACAGAATGTATCAGCTTCTGTGTGTCTGTCTGTTCAGATTACTTATATCATAACTATCCAACAGGTACAGTATGTATCAGTTACTGTCTGTCTGTACAGATTATATATATCATAACAATCCTATAGGTACAGAATGGATCAGCTACTGTGTGTCTGTCTGTACAGATTATTTATATCATAACTATCTTACAGGTACAGAATATATCAGTTATTGTTTGGATATCTGTATAGAATATATATATATCATAACTCTATCCTTTAGGTACAGAATGTATTGCCTAATGTGTGTCTGTCTGTACAGATTATATATATATATGACCACTCTATCCTACAAGTACATGATGTACTGTGTGTCTTTAGAGATTATATATATCATGACTATCCTACAGGCACGGATTGTATTAGCTACTTTGTGTTTGTCTGTACAGATTATTTATGTCATTACTAACCTACAGGTACAGTATGTATCATCTACTTTATGTCTGTCTGTGCAGGTTATATATATCAAAACTTTATCCTACAGGTACAGAACGTATCAGCTATTGTATGTCTGTCTGTACAGGTTATATATATATATCATAATTATCCTATAGGTACAGAAAGTATCAGCTACTGTGTGTCTGTCTATACAGATTATATATATCATAACTATCCTACAGGTACAGAATGTATCAGTTACTGTGTGTCTGTCTGTACAGATTATATATATCATAACTATCCTACAGGTACAGAATGTATCAACTACTGTGTATGTGTCTGTTTAGATATTTATATCATAACTATCCTACAGGTACAGAATGTATCAGCTACTGTGTATGTGTCTGTTTAGATACATTCTGTACCTGTAGGATAGTTATGATATAAATATCCGATAGACAGTAACTGATAAATTCTGTACCTGAAGGTTAGTAGTGATATAACTAATCTGTACAGACAAATACACAGTAGCTGATATGTTCTGTACCTCTAGGATAGTTATGATATAAATAATCTGTACAGACAGAGAAACAGTAGCTGATCCATTCTGTACCTATTGGATAGTTATGATATAAATAATCTGCACAGACAGACACACAGTAGCTGATACATTCTGTACCTGTTGGATAGCTATGATATAAATAATCTGTACAGACAGACACACAGCAGCTGATACATTCTGTACCTGTAAAATAGAGTTATGATATAAATATCTAAACAGACAGATACACAGTAGCTGATACATTCTGTACCTGTAGGATAGTTATGATATATATATCTATACAGACACATACACAGTAGCTGATCACTACTAACCTTCAGGTACAGAATTTATCAGTTACTGTCTATCTGTACAGATTATAGATTTCATAACTCTATCCTACAGGTACAGTATGTATTAGTTACTGTGCGTCTTTAGAGATTATATATATCATAACTATCCTATATGTACAGAATGTATCAGCTACTGTGTGTCTGTCTGTACTGACTATATATATCATAACTATCCTACAGGTACAGAATGTATCAGCTACTGTGTGTCTGTCTGTGCAGATTATATATATATCATCACTATCC
>NW_013670135.1:35585-44952 GCF_000517525.1 Limulus polyphemus | reverse complement strand
ATCAGCTACTTTGTATGTGTCTGTATAGATTATATATATCATAACTATCCTACAGGTACAGAATGTATCAGCTACTGTGTGTCTGTCTGTATAGATTATATATATCATAACTATCCTACAGGTACAGAATGTATCAGCTACTTTGTATGTGTCTGTATAGATTATATATATCATAACTATCCTACAGGTACAGAATGTATCAGCTACTGTGTGACTGTCTGTATAAAATATATTTATCGTAACTTTATCCTATAGGTACAGAATGTATCGCCTACTGTGTGTCTGCCTGTACAGATTATTTATGTCATATCTATCCTATAGGTACAGAATGTATCAGCTACTGTGTGTGTCTGTCTGTACAGATTATATATATCATAACTCTATCCTACAGGTACAGAATGTGTGTCTGTTTGTACAGATTATTTATATCATAACTATCCTACAGGTACAGAATGTATCAGTTACTATGTGTGTCTATCTGTGTAGATTATATATATCATAACTCTATATAGAGGTATGGAATGTATCAGCTACTGTGTGTGTCTGTCTGTACAGATTATATATATTATAACTATCCTACAGGTACAAAATGTATCAGCTACTGTGTATCTATCTGTTTAGATATTTTTATCATAACTTTATCTTACAGGTACATAATGTATCAGCTACTGTGTGTCTGTCTGTACAAATTATTTATATCGCTTTTCCAGGTTATAAACTTTAAAAAAATGGCGTGGATGCTCTGATAAATAACACAACATCCTAACTTTTACACAATTTATTTATAACATAACATGTTATTACAGTATTTATTGGTATTTCACCAAAACTTTTGTATGGTCTTTAAGAACTCACTAGGTATATACTTAAAACATGGTATACTCACAGGATGACTTTGTAGAAAGAAGTAATGGCTAACATAGTGGCTGTAGGGGTACTTTCTATGACCCGTTTTCAACAACCAGTTCTTAATGTCCTTTTTCACTGTTTCACGTTATTAATTAATTGATAATAAGCCACAGAAATGTCTTATGGAATGAAGTTGTAAGGTCACAGTTCAAATGTGGAAGTGGTTATAACTCAAGAAATGTTTCTTCATATCAGCATTATGATGACTTTTGGTGGTATAAATTTATCGGAGTTTATGTATTATTGCAATAGTGGCAATTATGTTATTTTTTCATTCTATTCCTCCATAGAGAGTGTTAGCACATTCTGTAAGATACATAAGACGATTGTGTGCCCTCCCTCCACATTGTGTGTATATTGTGTTATAGAAAATTTAGTAACGTTTATATATATATATATATATATAAGAATATTACTCATCTTACTTGAAAGATAATAAATGTTAAATAACATCAATAACGGGGTGGTGGGATTGTGAACCTCTATGAACATGCCACTTGTTCCAAACTATCATCCCATAAAGTTTTGTTGAAATTTGCCCAGCGATCTAGGGGGGTTATATAATGAACAAACAGACAGACACACAGATTTTTTTTGTGATTTATATATATATAACTCTACCCTATAGCTACAGAATGTATCAGCAACTATATGTGTATTTGTACAGATTATATATATCATAACTCTATCCTATAGGTACTGCATGTATCAGCAACTGCGTGTCTGTCTGTACAGATTACTTATATCACAGCTATATGGTACAAATTCAAATTGTATTAAAAAAATTTTTGGTCTCTACTAAGACAATTAGATGAAGTTATTCTTAGTTTGGCCAAGCAGAGATGATTTATTTATAGTTGTTAAATGTGTGTCTAAATGTACATATTATAAACATAATACATTTTTTACGAGTGTTGCAGAAATAACTGTGAGTAATTATTTTACTTTAATTAAGGAAAGTGGCTTAGTACTGTTATAGCTAACCTCCTCATATAAAGCACTTGTCAATCAGTAAGATAATATATATATATAGTTAGTTTAACGTATGAGAATCCTATATGAATAGCAGTCCTGATGGTTACATTTAAAGACAAGTATCACGGTGTTATGAATACCATTTCTCTCACTTGTCCTTCACTAGCTTAACTCATGTGCAGGTGTATGTTTTCGATTATGTTAAAGAGTTTTTAAATATGTACATTCATTTTTCAATACCTTTGTTTACCAATACTTTTCTTAATTGTTACAGATACTTTATTTTTTGAACAGTATACCTTATTTTCATTAGTGTATGTAATTTTTTTAGGTTCTTTCTCAATCAAAACCAGAGAATATAAGTATAAAATACAGAGGTATGGACGGCTGACGAAAAGTCAGTTTTTACTCATTTTTGAAGGAGCAAAGTATAGTTTTATTGTTTTGTTTTACAGCCAAACTTTTTCTTTGTAATAATAGCATAAAGTTTAATATGTTATGAGATTTTTCTTATTTACAATTATACAACATTGAAGAAATTTTATCAATATCAATTTCAATTTAAAATGATGCATAAAATGTACAAAGTATTAATATATTTCCTTAACATTACTTGCATATAGCCCATCAAAAATACTAACACCCCCACCCCATAGTAAACTCTAACCTCACATCTCATAGCTAACTGAAATAAATAAATTTTGTGAAATCAAGCTTGACCAACAAAGAGGCAGAAAAGTCCAGTCCAGGCAGTCAAACGTTGTAAATTCCTTTGTGAGCCAATCAAATTAAGATCATTCATGAAATGAATTTGTGGTGTATTCATAGAATTATTATAAAAATCAGTTATATGAACAACTTCTAATGTATAGAAAAGTCAGTGGTAAAACTATGTTCCAACAATGGCTTTTATGTCAGTTTATGTCCTGTTAATTCAGATTCTCTGTTGATTAAAGAGGTTTGTTTTTATTAAAAAACTTGGTGATATAACTGAAAATAGTTTAATTCAGAAACGATTTATGATTAAAATTGAATCGATAATACTCAATACACTTGTAATATTTCATGGCACACACACACACACCTCACGACCCCCTTGCACACCCGTGACTAAAATCGTAATAGGCAGATAGTAATCAAACTCTTCTATCTAGATAAATGCATTTTGACTTTTATGACTCCTGTTTTCAGAAATCAAGCGTGACACATACTAGCTTTTATATAGGTTAGATTGGACTGGGTTCGCATGTTGGACTGTGGTTCACTATCTATTACATTATATCTGAAACAAAACAAAAATACAATCTAATTATTAGTAGCTTCTGATCAAAGTAAGCTACTTAGATTTTATCTAGAAATAACTTATTTAATATATTTTTCTTATAAAGATTAGAATGTACTTCACTGCCAAAGACAGGACACTACCAAAACTAGAACCAAAAATACTTGTTATAAAGATATAAAATAATAAATTAAATCAATACCTGAATCATATAACAATCAGCTAGGATAGTGGGTCTCTATTGAAATTTAACAATGCTAAATATAGTACAAACAAAACAATATACTAAAAATACTATGAGACCTGACTAGCACAACTACTGATTTAGCAACAAAAATGGAACAGACAACAAGAAGTTTCTGCTTCTAACTAAGCACAAAGGTACATGTTATGTCTCTGGTCGTTGGTTAATTTTCCGTAGAAATTCTTTCCGAAAAACTTCAGTGATACAAGTCCTTTCTTAAATAAAACTAGTTTATTCTTTCTCAGTACACTTAATTTCCACAGTCACTTTAACTTAAACACACGATATGATTCACAACGATTCACACACTTTATTTACGGTCACTACCACGCTTGACTCAATTGTCCGTCTCTATCTCTCCTGTCTGCAATTCAATTATTTTACCGTCACTTCTCGCTGGTCTTATATATACAAAATAGAGGGCGTCTGGCAAACACTCGAGCCTTCAGAAACACTGCCCCTTCCTTAGTATTGTTGTCCAGAACAATAGCCACTTACATTAAACCAATAGATAATTAACAATAACTTAATTAAATGTACAGAATTTACAAGCACAAAATTGAAATTCAACAAAGTCTCTTAATTTTATGGGACGTATCTTCTTCCGTACTGGTCTCTGTCTCGTTGGCTTCTGTTTCAGGTGAGGTTTATCTGCTTCATCAGGAATTGTTCTATTATCAGTAATAGTCACATCAGTGGTAGTAACTTCATGAAGGGCTTCACTGTTTCCCTTCTCAAAACTGGGTAGAATTTCTTCTTCGACAGTGGCTTTTCAGGTGACACGTCTTCAGCGGCATCTTTTGTTCCATTCTTCGCCTCGTTCCAACTGAACTGTCCTGGACCATGAGAATGCCAAAGCCTGTTGGCATGCACCACCTTTGGCTTGCCTCACCGACCACATTTTATTCGGAAAGTCACGTCTGAGAGACGATCCACTATGTCATATGGGCCTTCCCATGGAGAAGACAACTTAGGAGACTTCATTTTGGTCTTCCTGGGATTATACAACTACACCTTGTCTCCTGGTACAAAGCTGACTTCAGTAGACTTCTCATCATAACATAGCTTTATCGAATCAGCAGACGTTTTCAAGTTTGAACTCTCTTGATGGTGAATATCATCCATCCTTTCAGATAATACTTTCACGAACTCTGACACATTTTCAGGCAACTCTTCATAAGGTGGGCGTGCTGTTAACAGATCCACTGGCAACCAAAGTTCCTGACCAAACATGAACTTTGCTGGAGTTATCCAGTGGCTTCATGCTCTGCTGTTCTATAGGCCATCAACAGTGGAGGGAGTAAGACATCCCAGTCATATTGGCGGCTATTACAAAACTTTGCCAATTCCTGTTCCAGTGTCCGGTTGTACTTCTCTACCATCCCATCAGACTGTGGGTGAAGTGGCGTTGTTCTGGTCTTTCGTATGCCAAACAACTTTCAGCATTCATGGAACACAGTTGATTCAAAGTTACGGCCTTGATCTGAATGCAGTTCATATGGCATTCCAAATCTGAAGAAGAAATCACTAATAGCCAAAGCTACAGTTGTAGCTTCCTGATTTGGTATTGCATATGCCTCAGACCACTTGGTGAAATAATCCATCACCACACAAATGTACTTGTTTTCTTAACTCCGAGACGTCCTCCTGTTACAGTATCATGGGATTGACGCAACACAACTTCCCGTAACTTTCTCGGTATAAACGTTTGCCAGGTCGTCACTTTCCCATCTTCAAGCTTCAATGTGACAAAGAACTATTGGGCACAGTGGGACCAGGGGCTTAAGCTAGACACTTTCTCCCAAGCAGGGTGCAAAACACTTGTAGAAAATCAGTTATTGGCCTCAAATCCTGGTCTTTCTCCTGCTCTGATTTAATATCTCTACCTGGTTCCATTTCACCATAATCAACTCCTTCAGTCACTTTGACTCCAGCTTGATGACACCTGGATAGTTCAACCTCTCTTTTAACACTTACCGGAATTTGGCCTTTGTTGTTCCCAAACGTCATTTTATCAAAATCAATTACAAACTTCCTTGGTAGTAGACAGTCCAATCCTACTATGCATTTTGTCTTTAATGTCAGCCAAGTATACTTTGTGTCTGTCCTTTATGCCCATGAGTTCAATAGTTACCCACACTGGTCCCCACAACTTAACATAATGTCCTGTCACACCACAAAGCTTCTGTACAGCTTCTGGTAATCGTTTGTGATCTAGCATCTTGATACTCATAAGGGTTTGCTGAGATGCAGAATCTATGACAAAGTTGCACCTTTGGCCATCCAGCTTTTCTGCCACGTAGACACTGTGTGTGCTTGGCATTTTACACCTAGCTGTTGGGACTTTCATGATGGGGGTTGGTGGGCATACCTCAACACCAACCACTATTGGTTTCCCCAAGGCTGACTTATTGGTAGTATTCTTCTTACACTGGCTCATCATATGTCCTTGCTCTCCACAGTTCCAACAACCTTTCTGGGTAGCAGCCTTTCCTGCCATGGCGTATTCCCTGTGTTGAAGTTTCCAGCATTGAGCTTTCTTGTGCCCAGGTTTGTTACAGTGCCAGCAAAGTCCCTCAAACTTCTCTGAAACCTGTCCTTTTCTGACCTTGAATCCTGATGACTGTACTAGCAATGGTACATCTGTGCTGGACTTAACATAGGATTCGAATTCAAGAGCTCTGGCCATTGCTTCACTTGTATCTTCAGTTGTGGACAATCCAAGGCATCTACAAACTGATCCCTCAGCAACAGCTTGAGGACATCGGGTGGTGCAGTTGGGTATGCCTTGTGTGCCATACTTTCCAAGTCCTGTTCCAGCTCTTGCATGTTCTTCCATTTAGCATGGACTCTAGTCCTAACCCTAGTCCTGTAGACTTCAGACTGATTTTGAGTTTCATACCTGAGCTCTAGTGTAGCTAGTAGTGCTTTATAGTTTTGCCTGTCATCTGCAGACAACTGTCCAAGTATTTCCAGTGGTTGTCCCTTCAAGCTCGTTGTCAGATATACTGCTTTCTGCTCCTCTGTCCATCCATTCATCTCTGTTAGGAGCTCAAATTGTGCTCTATATGCTTCCCATGGTGCCTTCCCATCGAATTCCTGTGGCTTCCTTCATACTAGATCACCCCTATTGCTGACATTCATATTTGGGATGTGACTTCTAACAAGATGTCTATATTAGGGTCTAGCTGTGGGGTCTGGAAGGGGCTTCCAGTTGCCTGAGGCTGATTAGGTCGATGGCTAATATATCCTGCTTGTGTAAAAGACAGTAAATCATCCTTTAAGCAATCTAATAAACGCCCTTAAATTAAATGCATCCACCACATCTGAAGGCAACTCATTCGAAAGACCAACCACCTTGTTAGAAACATATAGCTTTCTTAGCTGAAGATCACTTCTTCCCTGCCAAGAATTAATTTTACATTTGTGCCACCTAGTCTTACCATTCTCATCCTTAAGTAAGAAAAAAAAAAGATGATGCATCAACACTATCAATTCCTTTAACATCTCAATCAGATTCCCTCTAACTCTTCTGTTTTCAAGAGAAAACAAGTTCACATATCTTAACCCATCTTTGTATGACAACCAGGTATCATCCTAGTAGCCCAAAACTGAACACAATACTCCAAATGTGGCCTAAGCAATGATCTATACTATAAAGTTATAAAGCTGTATCCAATATTTCTGTAGATACAACTTAAAATCTTACTTGACCTGCCTGTAGCAATAGGCTTCCAAAATCACATTTCTTGGATGGCTTAAGATATTGATCAATCAGACCACTAAGATCCTTTTCTATCATGATACTGTTAAGAGTTTTCCCATTCAAATTATACTTATAATTCAAATTATGAAAACCCACATGAATTATTTTGCATTTATTATAATTAAACCCCATTTGCCATTTATTTTCAAAGAATAAAAATAATCCGAATCCTTTTGTAAAGCACCAGCAGCCTCCTTACAGCTAGAAACACACAAAACCTTAATGTCATCAGCAACTTTAAATAATTTATTACCCCTTCCTTTTTCTAACATTTGATGGAATCCCATTTGTAACAGTAATCCAGTTTAACTGAACTCCATTTATACCAACTCTCTGCTTTCTATCATCCAGCCACTTTTCTATCCAATTTATCCTCCACATCTATTTGGCACCTTGTCAAATACTTTCTGAAAATTTGGGTACACCAAATCCTCATCTACATAAGCAGTAACCTCTTCAAATAATGTCAAAAGAATAGTTAGACAAGTCTTTCCTTTCTTGAAACCATGTTGACTCTTTAACAAAATGTTCAACTTTGTTAAATGGCTTTATAAATCATCTTTTTATCAGATTTTTCAAGAACCCACCACTGATGTAAGACTAATAGGCCTATAATTATTGGTGCAGTTTTATCAGCTTCCTTGAAAAGAGTAAAGTTATCGAACTTGGCACCTGCTTACTGTTCAAGATATAATTTGGCATCGCCCACTATTCAAGAACTGACAAAAAAAAAACTGTTCATTAATCTCTTTCAAAACTGGTTGGGAAATATTGTGTCATATTTATCAATCTTTAAACTTCTCAGTTTTTGTCTTAACAAGCTCAAAATTCATGCGATGATCTTGTTTCATTGGAGTAATAGTTCAAGATGAAGAGTATTACTTAAATATAAATGAGTAAACATTGATGAAAAGTAGATTTTAATAACCCAGCCATCACATAAATGTCAAATGTAAACATTCATCCCTCAAAGGCCTTACTCCCATCCTAATCTTTTGTTTACCTTTAAATGATACTAGAAGTGTTTATAAATTCAATATCTCTACAGATAATGATATTGTTGTTAACCAATAGAACAGTAATAGTATTCTAAGGGCAATAAAGTATTGAACTGAAGGAAGCCCTAAAGATATACAACATTGTTAATCAATTAAACATCTAATAGAATGTTCGAGATATTGGTGTTGGTGGTGTTAATTAGTTCAAAAGTTGTTATTGTAAAACTAACAAGACATGCACATTGTTCGTTAGTTACACCCCCGTGGCACAGCAGTATGTATGTGGACTTACAACATAACCCATTGTGCAATTACAAACTTAAACTCACCAGTTATACTGCTGTTATAATAAAAGCATACTGTTACACGTGTTATTAATTGGCTCTAATAAAACCTGAAGGTAGAGGTGTTGTTAATTTATTAGCTTTGTTATATTGAGGTTCAGAAGTCCCACAAAGACAAGTAGATAGAGCCGAGAGAGACCTTGAACTTTTGGAAGAAGACATGAAGTTACAAACACTGGCTTGTTCAACAGACCTGTATCCTCAGCAGTTTCAGTCTTCTCCAGTTTCATCTGCTCAGATGGGTTTTATGAAGCCTATTGTCAGGTAAGTTTGCCAATTCCTGCATTTTATTATAATTTTTAGGTAGATCAGATACACTAGTGTTGGCCCTCGTAAGTTTCTAGACATATAAGGCTAAATATCGGTTTTTGATACGACAAATAGCCTATTGTGTAGCTTTATGCATAACAACAAATAGTGTTGTTTAGTGCAACAAATAGATTTTGAACTGATTCAAGATATTGTTACGTCTCTAGTCGTTTGTTAATTTCCCGGTATAAATTCTTCCCGAGGAACTTCAGTGATACAAATCCTTTCTGAAATAAAACTAGTTTATTCTTTCTCAATACAACTTTGCAATACACTTAATTTACACAGTCACTTTAACTTAAACACACGCTATAATTCACAACGATTCACACACTTTCCTTACGACTTGACTCGATTATCTGTCTCTATATCTCCCTATCTGCCAATTCTCTATGCTGTCACTTCCCTTCTCCGCTTTAACTGCCGAGCTTATATACTAAAATAGAGGGCATCTAGCAAATACTGGGATATTCGTGAGGTTTCCTGATCCTTCTAGAAACTCATGACGTGTTACTAGCGTCACGTGACTTCCACTGTCTT
>NW_013670135.1:32635-34828 GCF_000517525.1 Limulus polyphemus | reverse complement strand
CTCAAAATAACGTTTATTTAACATTTAATAACTTCTCCAAAACATTACACACTTTAAACATTAGTTCTATCGAATTATTACTTATATATCATATTAAAAACTTTATCTACATACATTTACTATCTTCTATGATTTTTACACTAGCTGATTACGAGAGAGAGCTTATACTTACAGTACAGTTGGATTGTTAGAAGTATTAGCCACGTTTGTCATCTTCATTTTCACCTCTTTAGCCCGGAGAACTTCTGGATACTCAGAGTACTTCTTCTCAGTCCTAGAGCATTTTTCTTCAGTCCCGGAGAACTTTTTCAGTCCCGGAGAACTTTTTCAGTCCTGGAGCACTTTTTCAGTTCCGAAAATCTTCTTGACTTTTCAGCCTCTGACATGGGTTTTTAAACTGTCTTTTCTCTGTATTATTTCGACCCACTAAATAGGACACAGCATCACCCTCAAGTAGTCCCGTGCTCCTATTGGATACTTTAGGGGAATTCCTGGGCTAAACCAGAACCAAAACTTTCAAGTAATTGGTTACAGATAAGTGGTGTTAGCCAGCTGCCTATTTACTTGTACTGCTACACCCATGTGCTGTAACTAATACCACCTCAAATTGCCGATAATTCACCAAACCAAATTTTTCTGTAGCTTTCTTAGTTCTATAAGGTTGAGGTCAGTAATTCTTCAACTTGTCATAAGTACTGGTGTATTCATATTGTTTCTAGGCAGCATTTCTTACTAACTATGCTGCTGACCCTGGTCACTGGTTTCCAGGCTCGCTTCACAAGCTTATTTTGTAATACACGTGTCTTGTTACTTGTTTCTAAGCAACACGCCCTACATAACTAGGCTCCTGTCCTTGTTTATTAATTCTCAAGGCTCATTTCACAGATTTATTCAGTAACACTGGCGTCCTCTTGTCGCCTCTTTTTTATATATCCTTGACTACTCACTTATACTAAAACCTTTAAGTTTTCTTCTATGTATTTTCAACTGCTAAAACTCTGAAACCTCTGAAGCAAATTGTAAAATTCCCTCAAAAATGTTCAAGTTGCTTCATCCCTCCCTCCTCAGAAAATTTTGTTACTCATAATAAAATTTATCATCCATCTCTCTTCATCAGCCAATGTTTACATTATCGAAACATATTCAGATATATTTATACGATTACATATATTGGATTATATATAGAACACATAAAACTTTATCTTATTAAGCATAACTGGCAATCTAAACTACTACATATAACAAGGTATACAGTAAAATACAAGTTTATATTTACTTTAAAAATCGTTTCGAAAGTACTGGAATATGTCCCAATTACTGGTGGCTATCCATCCGTATAAAGCACACACTTTCCAATAAGCACAATGTTCATGCGAGTCCAGACATCTGTAGGGTGGGCATCCGTACTCTTCTACATCTCGGCATGGAATACCTAGTTGCCTCTGCAACAGCTGTGCCTTTTCTCTGCCCTTGGTATATATCTTCACATAGTCCTGCCTGGTCCTCTGGCAAATCCTTAAGAAGTCCAACATGGAATAGTCTCCATCAGTCCAACGGAGGCACACAGTACACCACAAGATGTGTCTTTTATCTGTATCACTCAAGCGATCCTCGGGATATGGAGGCCTGAAGCAATAGACGTCAGTCCATCCTGAACAGCAGTCTTTAATCGCCAACTCCTTTATCGTGTATTGCCCGGTTAATCCTAAACCTTCCACCTCTACAATGGCAGCTCTTCATCCTTGTTTCCTATTATTATTAACAGAAGATTGTTATTACTTGTCCCAGTGAAGGCTTATTCAGTCACTTCACTCGTTCTTTTGTTCATCTTAGTGACACACTTGTCCTTCTGATACGTCTGGCTATTCCTTCACGCTTTTTATTCCAATCACTTCAATCATTCTATTCAAACACTTCAATTCACTAACACACTATCAATACTTGTCATTCGTTGATAGAAGTTTCCGTCCTTCCATGTAGCTCATTTCTGGGTTCATTGTACTGTCTAACTGTTTGTTTTCGTTTCTTGGTGTTGTGATCACTGGTCATAAACTTCGTTTGTCTCTTACTTCTGGTCACTGTCTATCACTTTTTATCTTTTCTCGAACTTTTCTTATTTCCTGTCCTTGTCTATTATTTTTGTCTTTTCTCGAACTTTCTATGCCTAATAATTTTGCCTATAATTTTGACTAA
>NW_013670135.1:30971-32625 GCF_000517525.1 Limulus polyphemus | reverse complement strand
ACATTTCATTATTGCCTGTTCTTGTTCTTTTCTTTCTAGTTTTACATAGCTCATCTAATGCCATTAACTTCAGTAAAGCCAATTTGTCTCTTATGATATACAACGTTATGCTTACTAGTATTACTACTAAGCATAAGGTTATCATCACCGAGTTAGATAATCTCTCTAACTTCTGTTTTCCAGCTGTAGCACATAATCAATCTACATGCTGTTGAAAATCCTTAAGACTTAACCCTAACTTCCTAGGAGGTAAATGTTTAGTGTCTTCTAGTGTATCTTGTAATCCTTTAATATATGTCTCTATATCTATACTTTGAATTAACTGTAATTCCTTTTTCATTAGTAGTTCTTGTAATTCTGGAATCCTTATATTTAGTTTAGTCCCTATATATTTAGTTTCACTTCTAAAGTTTGACCGTAAGGTTATACCTTGACCATGAGCTGAACAATTTTTAGATAATTTTATATAACCATTATTGTGTAACTTAATTACTCTAGTATGATAATCAAACTGATCTACGCCTGACCTTGGACATACATCTGATAAAGTAAGTTCATCTTTAATGTTAAATAACCAAGTTTTTGGAGCTCTAGTTTTATAAAAATAGAATGGTCTTGGAATAATTATTCCTTTCTCACATAGTTCAGATACTCTATTCCCAATTCCTGTGAATATCACACAATTACAAGTCACAATAGGTACTGAATAAATACTTGAGCCAGGATCACAAACTCCGACAGGTCCATCTATGAAATTTAACATATCTTCTTCTGTCATTTCACCATATGTATGTTGATCACTCGAGACAGCAATGTATGGTTTATCGTTCTCTATACTTAAAGCTAGTGAATGATTTATTGCTATCAGTAAGGATATAATCTTATACAATTTAAACATTCTGTCAGTTGCTTTTAATGGTATTTCTATAAACATTCTTAAAGTATCCCTAACAGCGGCATTCTTCACATCAGCCCATGTATAGTACATATAAATTTGGTCACTATGAGTAGGAATTACAAACTGTAAATGTGGAGGTAATCTTCTTTCAATTTTGTCTAACTCTTTCTAGTTTACTCGGTGGTAAAAAGTAAGAGCTTAGCTTTTTATCTGCAGCTACAAACAATGCTTGTATTAACTTAGCTAACTCTGTCCTACAGTAAAAGGTAACTGTTGTAGAATATTCTGAATTCTAGTGTTAAAAACTAGCATTTCGATTCCTGCTTTATGTAACTCAGTTTGTCTTACTCTAGTGTGTATTAACGCATTAGTAATGTTCATCAAAGCTTTAGATATTTTTCTAATTTCCTGGTCATGTTCCAAACTCTGAAGCAAATTGTAAAATTCCCTCGAAATTTTTCAAGTTGCTTCACATACAACCACACGTTGTCTCCTGGTACGAAGCTGACTTCATTAGATCTCGTATCATAACATAACTTCATGAAATCAGCAGATGTTTTCAAGTTTAAACACACTTGATGATGAATATCATCCATCCTTTGAGATAACACTTTCACGAACTCTGACACATTTTCAGGCAACTCTTCATAAGGTGGGCATCCTGTTATCAGGTACACTGGCAACCGAAATTCCCGACCAAACATCAGCTTTGCTGGAGTGTATCCAGTGGCTTCATGCTCTGCTGTTTTATAGGCC
>NW_013670135.1:19548-29938 GCF_000517525.1 Limulus polyphemus | reverse complement strand
GTCCTGGTCTTTCGTACGCTAAACAACTTGCAACATTCATGGAACACAGCTGATTCAGGGCTATGACCTTGATCTGAATGCAGTTCTTATGGCATACCAAATCTGAAGAAGAAATCACTAATAGCCGAAGCTAAGTTTTATTTAAGAAAGGACTTATATTGCTAAAGTTTCTTCGGAAAGAATTTTTACGGAAAATTAACAAACGAACAGAGACGTAACAATACTAATGTAGAGGCATCTCCAAAATTCGCGAGTTCCCCGATAATTCAAGAAATTCAGTCATGCATGCGCCAGCAGAGTCACGTGACTTCCACTGTTTTAACAGTATAATTTGTTTTTAGTTTTATTATCTTATTCTATCATATACCTCTGATGTTTATAAACTAATCTTTAGTATAACTTGCTTTTAATTTTGTTTTGAGTCCTTTCCTGTTTACTGTGTTATTTATAAATCAGTCTTTTCTATAGCTTCTTTATGAATTTGCCTTCTTGTCCATTTTTATTACCTGTGACATTAATATATCAAAGTCCACTATAACTTGTGTGTAATTTAATTTTTGACTGCTATCTGTTTACTTATAAGTTAATTATTATTTTAAATTAATGTTTAGTATAATTTATCATTACATGCATATTTATAAATTAATAATTAGTATTATTTCATATATATTTTACCTCCTACTTTACTAACTGATATTTTTTGTGTTTTGGAGTTTAGTATAACTTCTGGTTTGGTTTAGTTTGGTTTTAAGTTTAGTGTAACTCTTGATAATTTTTTGTGTTTTGGTGTTTGGTATAACTTGTTGTTTTTTAGTTCATTGTAGCTTTTTGATAATTTCTGTGTTTTGGTGTTTAGTATAATTTCTTGATAATTTTTTGTGTTTTGGTGTTTGGTACAACTATCTTCTTGTTGTTTTTTAGTTCAGTGTAACTTCTTGATAATTTCTGTGTTTTGGTGTTTAGTATAATTTCTTGATAATTTTTGTGTTTTGTTATTTAGTATAATTTCTTGATATTTTTTGCGTTTTGGTGTTTAGTATAACTTCTTGATCATTTTATTAACTGTTACCTGCATACTTGTGATATTATTGCATTTTGGTGTTTAGTATTAATGAAAAACTAACGTTAATGTTATTTCCATGCAGAGCTTTAACAACACCTTTGAAAATACTGACAACATGGCAGAAGTGAAGACAACTAGATGACATTATTATGAAGATAACTATTTGAAATATAGAGGTGTGTTGTAGTTTATACTGGCATAGCATTATGAAAGCTGAACTCCTTGCCCAAGGAGGTCTGGAAATCATCTGTTGATTAACAAATTGAAATCGCTTCCCTTTTATAGCATATCCATTGAAATTACTTAATTTAACATAACTTTCAGTTGAGTAGTTTAGTGAAAAGAAATAAAATGTTTTGCTCATCTCTTGAATACTTTTAATGTAGTTTAATTAACGTTCAGTAGATGGAGACAGCCGTAACGTGATCCAATATTTGATACACTAACTATGATATTCATTCAGAACATACGAGTATATCACGTCTTTAAATGAAGGTATTTACGCCATGTCGAACAGATACTTCTGCTTTTATAATCAAATGTGGTTAATATTGTTCTTCTACGTATCTGATAGCCTAAGAATTTCGTTTGAAAGCTCATTGTCTACTTGTTCATGTTTATTTAGTAGTTGTACTGAAAAGTTAATAAAGAACTCTAAAAAATTCTGCGATTCATTTGTATATTTTGAATATCAATACCAACAGAAGGATTATTATAATTTGTTTGTTCAATTATTAAAACAACAATTCCTTGTGTGCGGGACGAAATGCTAATTTTATGTAATTTTTCACAGATTTGGTATAACGTTATACAGTTACATCAAATTCAACCAGTTATCCATTAATTACAATATTCAGATTATACTAGTCCAATTAGCTAAAACTGTCATATACGTTTAAATTTAAATGTACTTTATACAATGTAACTTTATTAACAGAGATTCTTTACAACCTAGATTACCTTTCTTGTCGACATACAACTGTGTGCAGTATGATTTATTTTTAATATTTGTTTGTAACGCGACACAGTCCAATACATAAGGAACTTGTTAGTGGAAGTCGTACTTGGCCATTAAACACCAAACAAAAGTACAAATGCTTAAGCCTTAGGAATTTTTATAAAACATAAATGGAAACACTAAAAGAAGATAGCATTTTACCTTGAAACAAAATATAATATATCCGATGATATAAAATTCTAATCAAAAATATTTTATTAAAAATATTACATCTTTTGGAATTTCAGTTTGTTGTTTTCAAAATTTTGTTCTCATCTAACTTTACTTGACTTCTGAAATAAAGAACCTATTTTAGTCTTATAAGATTTGGAAATTCCAACTTAAATGAACCTATCTTTGTAAAGTCCCAATAGAGTTTAACTTTATTTGACATTTGACGAAAATATAAAGTGGGCCAAAATTTTCATACTACTGTTACGTCTCTGATCGTTTGTTAATTTCCCGTACAATTTCTTTCGGATGAAACTTTAGCGACACAAGTCCTTTCTTAAATAAAACTATTTTATTCTTTCTCAATACAACTTTGCAATACAGTTAATTTCCACAGTCACTTTAACTTAAACACACGCTATAATTCATAACGATTCACGCACTTTACTTACGGTGACTACCGTGCTTGACTCAATTGTCCGTCTCTATCTCTGCCTGTCTGCAATTATATATGCCGTCACTCCTTGCTGGTCTTATATATACAAAATAGAGGGCGTCTGGCAAACACTCGAGCCTTCAAGAACTTTCGAGATACTCATTACGTGTTACCAGGGTCACGTGACTTCCACTGTCGTAACACTACTATCAGAACTTTAGCCTCAGTAGATTTGATGAGATTTTTTAAAACTGGTGCATCTTTTCTGCAAAAGATCATTGAAAAATATGGCCAATAAAATTTTAACAATAAAAAATAAATACAGAAGCTTAAGCATTGGAAAATTTAATGAAAAAAATATATATTTGAAATACGCCAATGAGATGGTATAAAATTCTTACAAAACATTAAAGTTGAAGGAACAATGAAACATTACCTCTTTTGAAATGTCTAAAACTGGTTTTGTTTAACCCAGAATTAAAATACAGTTAGAAGTGGACAAAAATGTACAAAACAAAAATACTTAATTTTAAGATTTGGAAAAATTGATTAAAAATACTTATTTTTGAAAATCCCTAACACGAATCAATATATTTTCAATATTAAATCAGGTGCATATTTCCTGCAGAAGATGATAAACAAACTTTTGATTAAATAAGCTTAAGTCTTGTAAAAATTGTATTTAAAAAATGATTTATTAAATCGCGCACATTAGGTTATATTTATCAAATATCACAACAGGATAAAAACAGCAAAATATGGTGCTGTGACACAAGGATTTAATATAAGGTTTTCCTGTAATGAGGTTAACCATGTACACCACCCAACTTGATCTCCTGCAAAGTGAGTTTAAAGTAAAACTTTCATGAAGACAATAGCTTTCTAAGACTTTAGAAGTACTCGCGGTCATTAAGAGAGAGATGTTTGAATAAAAGAGGTGTCGAGACTAAGAGGAGTCCCCCTCCTGGATACAGAATTTTTTCCAGTACTTTGAAAGTCGATGATATCAATAAGCCTGCAAATACAAACTCAGAAAGACCTGCCCGTATCTGGTGCACTCAGACGTTACGAATAGGTTGTTCCCCTCATGGTTGATCTCAGCAACAGGCAATTGCAGATGACTGAGGACTGTTGGAATGGTGAAGCACCTGGCGAGTTCGAAATCGCATGAAGAGGTATCTGTCAAAGTTTAAGTCTATCGCCAATGAAAGCACAACAACCCCATCTCTGGACAAAACCACCAGTGATGAATGAATAGTCTAGACGTGCTGCTGATGTAAGAATTATGCCAGTTAGAGTTGTCTCCCTAACAGTTGAGACAGCAGGCACATATGGATAAAGACAATGATCCATGGCCCAAGGCACCAAGAGATATGGAGAACTTCCCCACTGAGTCATTGGCATCACCTAATACTTGGGGTTGAGTAGAACTGTATGATGACCCTTCACGAGTATCTTGTCATCATATAGCAGTGGACCATGCAACACTAGTTTGGACAGTGATTCACCTGACAAAGGATGAAGTTCTGATGTTGTTTTGCTTCTGAGCTGGATGTTGGAACAATCATAGGTACAGTGAGCAAAGTGAAAGTGACTGATACTAATAGAAAAACTAGGGTCACATCCATCATGCAAATACAGGGCTACTGACACATCTAAGAACATTGATTTAAAACTGCTGACAATCTCGACCCAAGACAGTGAGAGCAACTCAGTGGCTTGTCTGTTGAATATGCAATGTGTTTGTAGGAATAGATGGCTGACTGGATTAAACAACAGTAAATGGACACCATTTAAGTACACGTCATGCACCCCTATAAATCAACCACTGCACTGACTTTTGTAGACAATAGGGAAGTCACAAGAGCTGAAATGTAGTGAGATGCTGCAATAAGGCATCATGCAACCTTCCAAAAGGGCTTGTTTATCACCATTGGTGATTGTCATACAGAATGTACACCAAGGTCCTTCATAGACTTCTGACAAGTAAACATGGTAACTTGCATAAACATTTTTTACATTACCAAAGACAGATGAACGTTAGTAGGCTCCCATTGATTTAATATCTTAGATCTGGTGCCTGGATATTGATAAGTCGAGATAAAAAATGAAAGCAGAGTAAAAACTCCTTTCAACATGAAAGATGACTTATTTCAATTCCGTGTCATGCCATTTGGTTTGTGTAATGTCCCAGCCACATTTGACGGGCTAATGGAGCTTACTCTCAAAGGATTGTAATGGGAAAGGTGCCTGGTTTTGGTGTTTGTCCACGTCTTCAAGCCCCTGAGAATGTCATTCCAGTGCCTGAGAAAGGTAAGCCAGAAAATGAAGTCCAGAAAGTACTCACTTATGCTCACTAAACATAGCGGGAGTTTCCTGGCCACATAGTTGGGATGAATGGACTCTTGAATAGCCAAGCTAAGATAGCTGCAGTGAGAGAGTGGACCTGACTTATGGCAAAGCAGGAGGTCTGCAGTTCTTTTGGCTTTGTATTGTATTATCAATTGGCCAATTTTTCAATGATAGTAGCACCAAGCAGCAGCTCTTACGAAAGTTCGAGTGAGGTGTGCAACCAAGTATTATAATCCCTAAAACTATCTTTAGTGGATGTTCAAATGCCAGTGGTTAACAATTTTAAAAATTCAGCAGAGACGATAATGTGATTTGTAACAAAGTTGTAAGAATATGGCTTCATCATGGTTCATTGCCTGGGCCAGCATACAAATGCAGGATGCAGGACTATCTCACTGCTTGGTGAGACCTTGACCATTATTGAAATGTCCTAATTCTGGACAGCATGCAAGAGATAAAGTCATAAATTAGTAGACGACTCCACTGGAGAATGGATGCCAAAGTTGATATTTCAGGAGCTCCAAGCTAAGTAACTAAAAGAGCTTGACCTAGTGTGGATATCATTATGGCCCAGAAAAGGCTAACTTACCCACCACTAGTGGAGGAGTGTAGCAGAAATACACATAACCTATGGTACTTGTATGGGCAAATATTAGAACAAGAATGTGTGCTGTACCATTGTTACCAGCTTGAAAGACAGGGTGCTCCAGTATTGCTGCACTTTGTGATTACCAGAACTCTATGCCAAGATATATTCCATAATTTACACAATACAAGAAGCAGAGAGCATCGTGTGTCACGCACTTGTCCTAATTTCCGGCAACAGATTTTTTTGGCTGCAAATTATAAAAATGTTTTGCACTTGTGTGAATTTTGTATGACAACCAAAAACTTATGAATTCCCAGACCAGACTGTATAAACTTCCAAATAGATACTTGCAAAGTTTGTTGAACCCGCAAGAACCCACTAGAATGAATACTTGCCATAAGTAATGTCATCCAGAGCAACAGAACAGGGATCAACAGACTTTTTACTGAATTTTCTCATGTTTGAATAGGAAGTATCACTCCCCATGAATATGATGCATGGTCCTCCACAGGTATCCCATTGCCCCACTAATATATGGAGTGACTGAGATACACAATGGCCAATGCATACAGATATACTCAACAGTATCTTGTGAAGGTTGCACAATGATAGAAGAGATGTTACGACTGGATGATGAAGGAATGGGTGTTCCAATATACTAACTGGGTATGGATTTGTCATGTACCAGAAGCATTTGAGAACCAGATGGACTGGTTCATACATGGTACTCCAATGAGTTGGTCTTCTAATATATAAGACACAACAGATGCAAGTTGCACGAAAGTACCATGGGCACATATATATGCCATGTTCATAAATTACAGAAAATTCCTTGGTGCATTGGCTTGACTGGAAGTCTTGGGAGTAGACCAACGAGTCAGGAAAAGACGAGGATGCATTTCGATTCATCATGACCCACCTAACAGTAAAGAGGAAGCAGCACATATGGCAGTGTTTTAGAAGCCAGAGAAGGTTTTGTTGAAACTGGATACTCTGCAAATTTCAATCAGTGATTAATACACCAACATCAGCCTCACAATTTTCACAGCTAGAATATTTATGTCGGGCACCTGATATTGAAACGAAGTGGTGCTTTTTGCTCTCCAAGACATCAGGTAGGAAGATATGATAGAATGTATGGTTTGCATTTGATGAATACTACTCGATTTTCAAATGCTAGGATGACCTGGTAGTTCTAAGACTGCTTGTCAAAAGAACATTGTGATGTCTTGCTTTCCAAGTCAGTGAGTAGATTTTCTGGCACAAAATTTAATTAAATAGTTTTAGAAAATCACTTCGGAAAGCTAGTGGAGTGGTGAAGACTCTGTAGAGTATATTGCCCAGTTCTTGCTGGATTTTTCATCAGTCTTGATGAGATATATATATACTATATCTATGGTCAGCAAGAAAGTCGAGATATTTTTGAATGTGCTCAAACTTTCATCAAGTATATTTTTAGTCCAAAAACCTCGATTTGTCCAAATTTTACTAGTGATTATGTATTTTGTGAAGCATCAATAAAATGAATTAAATCTGACAGCCTCAACATGGCATTACAGTTTCTACCGAGCATATCTTCAGCATGTACCTAGAACTACAAAAGTTGTCCAGGTAGTGACTGGAGGCGAAGCAAGGTGCATAAACTACAAGAGTACTTTTGGCATACATATATGTCAGTGGGCATATGTAAACAAACATGCAAGTGTTGTAAACATTACATAGTATCCTTCATGGGTGTTTTAAACAAATTGAAATAAAAGAAAGAACACACAGAAAATGATAAGAAATGACAGTAATAAGAGGTAAAGGAAATATGAAATCAGAGAGCTTGTAGACAAAGCGCTTGATCTCGACATCAAGAGTTGATAAATAAGAGATTGACTTTAATAAGATAATCTGGAAGGTATTATTGAAGAACAAAGTTGTCCTTCTTTAGTTTTCATTAATGCTGAGAGAATGTTCTAGTTTCAACAATGAGATATTTAGCAGGTTTGTGGATTTTTCATGAGAAGACAATGGAGGTAATTGAAAACACACTTTGACTGGGATTCTGGTACAGTTTTTCATGGTGTTTCTCAAGAGCATATTGTAAGAATATTTCAATTGTATAGAGTTGAAATATTCGGGAGTTAGTGCGATTGTCAGTAGTACATGAATTTTATAAGCAATAGCTTAGATGTTATAAAAAATATGTACATGTGGTGCAGTCAGTCCTTTATTTAGTTGTGATAAGAATATTCTCAGTCAGGCAAATTGAGAAATCTTTCATGAATAAATAGTTTTACCTAACACATTTTTTAGCATTGTTCCACTACAATTTTTAGACATGAAAATGCTGGCTTAAGTGTAATAGAGTAGGTAGAATGTTTTACACGTGTGGTGAAATTTTGTAATTTATTCCATAACCAACAGATGATTTGTAATGGAAAAAAAGTCCATAAAGGAGGATAATGAAAGCATTAGCAAAGATGAGGTTGATACATCTGTTTTGAGTCAGCTTGACAATGTAGAATCCAAAAAGTATTGACCATTATTCCTTCTTACTGAAACAAGGAGCTATCTGTTGGACAAAAAAAATGGCTGGGTGGAGAAATGGATGGGTCAGAGAGCCTGGCATGTGCATTCCTGTTGTCTGGCAGGGATAGCAGTGGGAAACACAGCCACATGTAGCTGGTCGAATGGAGACTCGGTGAAGTTAGGGGAATGGGAAGTTCTTTAATCACAGACATGTTTTATAGGTGAAGATGAATGTCAGTATACATTATGCCTATACACGTCATATGACCAGTATTTCATTTATGACTAGAACTGAGCTTTATAACCCTCTTTAACATATACACTCAACTGGACCTTTGATCAATTAATACTCAGTCAGCCTTTATATTTGAGCTCGTAATTCTGGTATTTAAGATCAGTGTTTGGTATTGAACAGTCTCTTTCCTTTAACCAACCAATGTGCCCGATTAGACCCTGTATTCTAGAGAATTTCATTCATCGACTTCCATTAACAAGTGCTCATGATGGATCCATTCCTTCAGTTATGAAGCCACCAAGAAGCTACCGGAAGTGCATAACTTCTTCTTGGGTGAGAGAGCCAATGAAGCTAGGGCATCTAGAAATGGCTTGAAGTGTGGTTAGAGATGCATTGCTGGCCAATGTATAATAACATAGGCGAGCTTGCTATGTCTTTCTGTGATTGGTTTAGTCCTGCAGTCTTCATGGGTTCACAAATCCCTTCTACAGTGGAGGGCAGATGGGTGAGAGTGAACAGCAACTACGTGACGATGACTCCAACAATAGTAAGGCAGCCAAAACTTGGGGATCCCAGCCTTCAAGCCACCCAGCAGCCTTCATTGATGCCAGTAGCACACCACTGTAAATAAATGTAAAGTCCAAAGAACATCAGAGCTTGATGACTTGTTCCATTGGAGGGTGTGCTACAACCACCAGAAGACACAGGCAGATTTACTCTCACCTCCAAAAGGAGTACCATGTACCAAACACAAAGAAAACCTTCCCATCACTCGGTACATCCCGAGAGGTGACCAGTCCCCAAAAAGGCAAAGACAAGGCCATTCGAGACGAAAAGTCTACGACAAGCAGTTCAACTCACGAACCAGACCCACCTTTTAACAATGAAGTCTTCGTGTCTAGAGGTCGTGTGTCGACCACCAGGCACTTGGAGAATTTTATACCACCTTTCTAAATGTACAACATCCATCTAAGAGGCTTTGGGACTCTACCTAGATGATTTGCTAACCTTAGTTTTTATGTATATGTGTTATATTTGTCATAAAAAAGGAACTGTTGCACTGTGCTGTCTTTTTTGGCGAGAGTGAGCGGCACAGTATCAACATAAATCTTTGTCAAAGTTGAAAAGTTAATCTGTTAATCAGTATTGAAGGTTTTTTTCTTTTTCTATTTTGATATCTTTATGTCTTGTATTGTTTTTAGCTTAGTATTTCTTCTTCTATGTTCTGTCATACTACAGTTAATAGTAAGAGTTAATGTTAAAGAGTTTATCACTGTAATGTAACTGGAATTCATTGTTAATGGGTTTTTATGCTTTTGTAATCACTAATTCATTGTTAAAAGGCGTTTGCGCTATCTATGTGGCGTGTGTTTCAATGAATAAAGTAAAATAAGTATAATGAAAAAATGTATTGCCAAACAAAAAAGATATGTACAGCTGGCTACTGAACTTGAGTAAGAAACCAAACAAGATAGGGATTGAAGTGGACATATATATCACTTGATTCGGCTAATGATCACATAACAAACAGCTGTCTCGACTTGACATGGAGAATAAAATCCCTACATTACGGGCTTCCTCACCTTGTCTATCGAATGCTTGGTGTTTGAATAAAATCTCAGCTTTCATCATTATACCTTTCCTTTAGTTAACTTTAGAATACTACTTTTATGACTATTTTACAATAGAGGAACGATTGGAAATTCTGGCTCTATTTGTTTTGCCAGTAAGGAAGCCAGTAATTTAGGGATTTTATTCTCAATGTCAAGTTGAAACGGCTTAGTCTGCTGTGTGATTATTAACTGGATAAAGTGATGTGTCCTCTTCCATCATTCGGTACATCCCGAGAGGTGACCAGTCCCCAAAAAGGCAAAGACAAGGCCATTCGAGACGAAAAGTCTACGACAAGCAGTTCAACTCACGAACCAGACCCACCTTTTAACAATGAAGTCTTCGTGTCTAGAGGTCTATGACTCTCTTAAGGTAGCCAAATGCCTCGTCATCTAATTAGTGACGCGCATGAATGGATA
>NW_013670135.1:13103-18609 GCF_000517525.1 Limulus polyphemus | reverse complement strand
GTAAATACTAGAGCATTCGCCAAGGTACAGGATAGTCTAGAAAATAGGTGGCGCCACACCAGTCACGTGACCTCGATGACGCAACAGTATTCTAAAGCTTCGTAAATTGTTAAACAGAATAATAATAAAATAGGTAGTCAAGGATCACGAAGACTATTTTGCTCTATCAAGTGATGACAAGAGTATAGTTACTGCTAGGCCTACTGAAGAAAGATGATGATGATGAACGAAAATAAGAAATCTCACTTTAGACTATTCGCAGGTTTTTCCACTTTGGGACCCTCTGGATAGTTGAAAAATGGCATAAACACCGAAGATAGAGTGACTATGTCAGGTAGCTTTTCATATCTAGCTTTTGATGACATTTGTATTGCTTTAATACGGGCGTCTGTGCCATTCCTACGTACAGTGCTCGTGCACTCTCTGATCAACAAGATATCACGAAAACCCTCAATAAACTTCTAGGTGAACTCTGCGGTTTTTGTGGATTCATCTATCTAACACTCATCACGAAGCTGGTTTCATCTGTTGCAAATACCACAAAATCGAGTCTCACAAAAGTCATCTGGATTTTCTTCTTTAAAAGTCATCAGAAGCTAGACATGAAAAGATACCTGACATACTCACTCTATCTCCGATGTATATGCCGCTTTTAAACTATCCTGAGCGTCCCAAAGTAGAAAACCTGCGATAGCTAAAACCTTGGGAGATTTGATGAAAAGTTTAAATGAGGTGGATCTTTCCTGTAGAACAACATCAAAAAGTATCAGGAAAAAAATTCCGACAAAAATACATAGGCTTAATTTTAGCTTCGGGAATATAAATGAAAAATGTTTTTGTTAATCACCCAAATAAGGTTGCATTTTAATGGAAAAAAAATCAATCTGCGATGACTTAACATTGGGACAAAAATACCGAGCTTGAAGAGTGAAAACCTTATGTTTTTCTAAAAGTCTATAATGTATACTCTTACTCTTTCCATCAAAATAATGAAGAAGTTAATAATGGATAAAATTGGGGAAAACACATTTAACTTCAAAATTTATAGATTTTGAATTTTAAAAAACTGTTGAAGAGGTAAAGTGTTAAAGTAAATTTGAAATTTTTACATTTAAAACAGTTAACACTACTGTGTCGTAATCATTAGTTAACACTACATTAAGACATTTATAACAGTTAACACTGCATTAAGACATTTAAAACAGTTAATACTATTGTGTAGTAATCATCAGTTGACACTACATTAAGACATTTAAAACAGTTAACACTACTGTGTAGTAATCATCAGTTAACACTACATTAAGACATTTAAAACATTTAACACTACATTAAGACATTTAAAACATTTAACACTACATTAACATATTTAAAACATTTAACATTACATTAACATATTTAAAACAGTTAACATTACTGTGTAGTAATCATCAGTTAACACATTCTGATATTTTGTGAAGTAAGGATCAGCCAACACATTCTGATAGTTTGTGTAGTAAGAATCAGCCAACACATTCTGATATCTTGTGTAGTAAGGACCAACCAACACATTCTGATATTCTGTGTGGTAAGAATCAGTCAACACATTCTGATATCTTGTGTAATAAGAATCAGTCAATACATTCTGATATCTTGTGTTGTGAGGATCAGCCAACACATTCTGATATTCTGTGTCGTAAGAACCAGCAAACACATTCTGATATCTTGTGTACTAAAAAGCAGCCAACACATTCTGATATTTTGTGTAGTAAGAATCAGCCAACACATTCTGATATCTTGTGTAGTAAGAATCAGCCAACACATTCTGATAACTTGTGTTGCATAGATCAGCCAATACATTTTGATATTTTGTGTAGTAAGACTCAGCCAACGCATCTGATATCTTGTGTGGTAAGGATCAGCCAACACATTCTGATATTTTGTGTCATAAGGATCAGTCAACACATTCTGATATCTTGTGTGGTAAGAATCAGCCAACACATTCTGATATCTTGTGTTGTAAGGATCAGCCAACACATTCTGATATTTTGTGTAGTAAGGATCAGCAAACACATTCTGATATCTTGTGTAGAAAGAATCAACCAACACATTCTGATATCTTGTGTTGTAAAGATCAGCCAATACATTCTGATATCTTATGTTGTAAAGATCAGCCAACACATTCTGATATCTTGTGTGGTAAGAATTTGATAATGTTGTCGTGATACTTTGTTTACTTAAAATTTGCTGACACATTAAGACGTCTTCTGTAATAAGAATCAGTTAATACTATCGTGATATTTTGTGTACCAAAAGTAAGGTAATATTTTTGTAGTAAGGACAAATTAATTCTATTGGACATATTCTGTAGTAATGATCAAATGGCTCATTCTAGCTTCTTTTCTAATAGAAATAAGTTAATACTGGGTACTCAGTTGAGTAAAGAGAATATTCCTCGTTGAACTCATACAATCAGCTAGTTCTTGTCTTTTTGATGTCTGGCTAGCTCTTTGATGTCCTTTTGATTAGTTTGGGCTCTGAAACATATCCGCAGGGCAATGTCTCGTTTGTTTAATAACAGTTGTTGATTCCTTAGAGTCTTAGTTATAATGGTTATATTTCCAACAATAGTAAAAGCTCATTATTTTAGTTGTTGTTCTCTACAAGCTTATGTCTAGACTTCCTGGAAATATACATCTATTGTCTTCTGGTTAACTAGTTGTCTAATTAATCCCTTTATTTCTTCCAGACCAGTGGTTCTCCACCTTTATGAATCCACGAAACTCTTCTGGCGTCAAATCTGTGTCATTAATGTAGCTATATACCTACACACATACATACAAAGCTTGAAAATGTTCTCGAGCAAATTACTGGGTCACACACACACATATCGAGAAGTGTGCTTTCTCAAATAATAAAAGTTTACATGACTCACTTGTTTGTACCTAGTCTCACTATATGTTTGCACCCAGTCTCATTCACTAACTTAATCCCGTGACTTGTTGTTATGTTGTGTCGTTATGAAATCTGCTATACTAATAAATAAATATGATGTAATCGGGCGTACCTGGTAGACAAAAACGCTACCAATGTTTTGTTCCGACAGCGGAAGTCACGCGACGCTGGAAGCATGCGCGCTGGAATTTCTAGAAGGATCATATCTCTTCCTGGCAACTCTAGTCTTTTCTACGCGCCCTCTATTTTAGTATATAAGCAGGCAATTAAAGCAAGATAATTAATTGAATTGCAGACAGGCAAAGATAGAGACGGACAATTGAGTCAAGCGCCGTAGTGACCATAAGTAAAGTTCGAGAATCGTTGTGAAATATATCATGTGTTTAAGTTAAAGAGACTGTGGAAATTAAGTGTATTGCAAAGTTGTATTGAGAAAGAATAAACTAGTTTTATTTAAAAAAGGACTTGTGTCGCTAAAGTTTCATCCGAAAGAAATTATACGGGAAATTAACAAACGACCAGAGATGTAACAAATTGGTGTCAGAAGTGGGATAAGAAAAAAAATGGAAACGAGAAGCGGCAAATAAGACTACAGCTTAGCAGATTTGATGGCAGCAATACAAAAACAGCAAAAGAAACAAGAAGAACGAGAAAATAAACAAGAAAAGAAAAGAAACAACGGCAGTTGCAAGAAAACCTGCAACAGTGGCAGCTCGAACAGCAAAATAAACAAGAAGAGAGATTACAGCAATTGTTGGAGTAAAACGAAAAGAAACAACAAGAGAGACAACAGCAATGGCAATAAAACCTGCAACAGTGGCAGCTGAAACAGCAAAATAAAAAGAGAGATTACAGCAATTGTTGGAGGAAAAAGAAAAGAAACAAGAAGAACGAGAAAAGAAACAAGAAAATCTGCAACAGTGGCAGTTCGAACAGCAAAAAAACAGGAAGAGAGGCTACAGCAGTTGTTTGAGGTAAAAGAAAAGAAACAAGAAGAACGAGAAAGAAACACGAAGAGAGACAACAGCAGTTGTTGGAGGAAAAAGAAAGGAAAAAGAGAACGAGAAAATAAGCAAGAAAAAAAGACTACAACAGTGGTTAGAGGAGAAAGAAACAAGAAGAGAGCCTACTACAGTTGAGAGAAAGCCATCACAAAAATGGAAAAGATTAGTAAAAGTGAATAAATATATTAAAGGAAGATTTACTGTCTTTCACACAGGATGATATATTAACCATAGACCTAATCAGCCCCAGACAACAGGAAGCCCCTTCCAGATCCTGCAGCTAAACCCTAATGCAGACATCTTCAGTCCTGACAGAACTCACATTCCAGACATGAACGTCAGTAATAGAAGTGACCCAGTACGAAGGAAGCCACAGGAATTCGATGGGAAGGCTCCGTGGGAAGTATATAGAGCACAATTTGAGCTACTGGCAGAAAGGAATGTCTGGACACAGGAGCAGAAAGCAATATATCTGACAACGAGCTTGAAGGGACAACCACTGGAAATACTTGGACAGTTGTCAGCAGATGACATACACAACTAAAGAGCACTGGTAGCGGCTCTAGAACTCAGGTACAGAACCCAAAATCAGTCAGAAGTCTACAGGGCTAGGTTTAGGACGAGAGTCCATGCTAAAGGGGAGAGCCTGCAAGAGTTGGCACAAGACTTGGAAAGCATGGTACCCAACTGCACCACCCGATCTCCTCAAGTTGTTGCTGAGGGATCAATTTGTAGATGCCTTGGACAGTCCACAACTGCAGATACAAATAAAGCAAGCACACCCATCTACTATGCAGGATGCAATGGCCAGAGCTCTTGAATTTGAATCCTACATTAAGACCAGCACAGAGGTACCAAGGTTGGTACAGTAATCAGGATTCAAGGCCAGAAAAGGTCAGATTGCAGCTCCCTGCTTGGGGGACTTTGTACTGTAACAAACCTGGGCACAACAGAGCTCAGTGCTGGAAACTTCAACACAGGAAAGATGCCATGACAGGAATGGCTGCTACCCAGAAAGGTTGTTGGAACTGTGGAGAGCAAGGACATATGAGAATCCAGTGTAAGAAGAATACTACCAATAAGTCAGCCTTGGGGAAACCAGTTGTTGTTGGTGTTGAGGGACGCCTACCAAAGCCCATCTTGAAAAATCCCAACAGCTAGGTGTAAAATGCCAAGCACACATAGTGTCTACATGACAGGAAAGCTGGATGGCCAAAAGTGCAACTTTGTCATAGATTTTGCATCTGAGGAAACCCTTGTGAGTATCAGGATGCTAGATCACAAAGGAGTACCAGAAGCCATACAAAAGCTTTGTGGTGTGAGAAGACATTATGCAAGGTTGTGGGGACCAGTGTGGGTACCTATTGAGCTCATAGGCATGAAGGACAGACACAAAGTATACTGGCTGACATTGAAGACCAATACATAGCAGGGTTGGACTACTTACTACGAGGAAGTGTGTAGTTAACTTCGATAAAATGACGATTGGGAACAACAAAGGCCAAATTACAGTAAGTGTTGGTATTTCTGATGATTTCCACGTCACAGCATTTAAGTCAACTACAATACCC
>NW_013670135.1:11293-12257 GCF_000517525.1 Limulus polyphemus | reverse complement strand
GGGTACTTAGGTTGCCAGTGGATCTGTTAACAGGACGCCCACCTTATGAAGAGTTGCCTGAGAATGTGTCAGAGTTTGTGAAAGTGTTATTGGAACGGATGGATGATATTCATCATCAAGTGTGTTCAAACTTGAAAACGTCTGCTGATTCGATGAAGTTAACTTATGATAAGAGATCTACTGAAGTCAGCTTTGTACCAGGAGACAAGGTGTGGTTGTATAATCCCAAGAAGACCAAAGGGAAGTCTCCTAAGTTGTCTTATCCATGGGAAGACCCATGTGACATAGTGGATCGTCTCTTAGACGTGACTTTCCGAATCAAGTGTGGCCAGCGAGGTTAGCTAAAAGTGGTGCATGCCAAAAGGCTTTGGTGTTATCATGTTCCAGGACATTTCAGTTGGGGCAAAGTGAACAACAGAACAAATGACACTGCTGAGGATGTGTCATCTGAAAAATCCACCGTTGAAGAAGAAACTATTCAGTTTTGAGAAGGGAAATGGTGAAGCTCTTGATGAAGTTACTACCACTGATGATAGGACATTTCCTGATGCAGCAGGTGAACCCCACGTGAAGCAGACGCCAACGAGATGGAGACCAGTATGGAAGAAGATACGTCCCGTAAAATTAAGAGAC
Source organism: Limulus polyphemus (assembly GCF_000517525.1). Classification (NCBI taxonomy): domain Eukaryota; kingdom Metazoa; phylum Arthropoda; class Merostomata; order Xiphosura; family Limulidae; genus Limulus; species Limulus polyphemus. The sequence continues at coordinate 11,624 of NW_013670135.1, read as the reverse complement.
TTTGTTGAATTGTAATTTTGTGTTTGTAATTCTGTACATTTAATTAAGTTATTGTTAATTGTTATTGGTTTCATGTAAGTGGGTATTGTTTGGGACGAACAATACTAAGGAAGGGGCAGTGTTACGACAGCGTAGGTCACGTGACGCTTGTATCACGCCACTTCCTTCTCGAACCTTCATGAAATGTCGGGAGACTAGATTGGGGTAGTCTTGTATATATAAGACTGGCCAAGAAACAATGCATAAGGTATTGAGTAATTGAACTGCAGACAGATAGAGAATATTGTTGGGCATGTGAGACGTTCATTGTGAATTATAGCGTTTGTTTTAG
>NW_013670135.1:3966-10293 GCF_000517525.1 Limulus polyphemus | reverse complement strand
TTAACAAATAAGCCCGGCAAATAAAGCAGAGAGAAGAAGTGACAGCATAGATAATCGGAGATAGAGAGATATAGAGATAGATAATCGGAGATAGAGAGATATAGAGATAGATAATCGAATCAAGCCATAAATAAAGTGTGTATATTTGGGAATTATAGCATGTGTTTAAGTTAAAGTGACTGTGGAAATTCTGTGTGATACAAAGTTGTATTGAGGAAGAATAAACTAATTTTATTTAAGAAAGGACTTGTATCGCTGAAGTACCTCGGGAAGAATTTTTATGGGAAATTAACAAACGACCAGAGATGAAACACTAGTTTTTCTTTCTCCATACAACTTTGTAATACACAGGATTTTCAATCAGTACGTTAAACTTTACTACTTTAATAACAAACGCTATAAATCACAGTGATTCAAACACTTTTCTTATGGTGCCTACTTTTTGCTTGACACAATTATCTATATCTTCCATCTATCTCTTCGATCTAGCTCCTGGTTTTTTTATCTCCAGACTTATATACTAAACAAGAGGGCGTCTAGCAAACACTCGAACATTCACGGGGTTCCTCGATAATTCATGATCCTTCGAGAAACTCCAGCGTGCATGCTCACAGTCTCGTGACTTCCGCTGTGATTACAATATTTCATCAACAGGTTACGTTCACTTTGAAAGAAGTTGTAGGCCTAAATTCACAAACAACATTTCAACAGAACTTCCGAGAATATTAATTTTTAATTAGTTTTAAATATTTGTACTATCTTAGCAACCTTTTAAAATTGTAATGTTATCACAGTTTATACTTGTACTGTCTCACGCCCTATTTATAATTTCTAATCTTATCACATCAGTTTATACATTCGTTGTTTTGTCATCCTGTTATAGAGAAATCATTTTTGAGTTCATACTTGGTCATAGCATTTAAGATATTATCAACATGTTATAAATAAACAATTGTGCAATTATGAGAATAAATCTGTGAACCATTCATTAGAATAAGACTAGAAGTATAGGACACATATCAACAAAAATTGAAGCCGCTGTAAACAAAGGTATGTTACAATAAACTTAGCAATTTGCCAAGTTTTCCACTTTCTGAATTGTTACGCTTCTGTGTTCGTTTGTTAATTTTCCATAAAAATTCTTTCCGAAGAAACTTTAGCGATACAAGTCCTTCCTTAAATAAAACTAGTTTATTCTTTCTTAATACAACTTTGCAATACACTTAATTTCCTCGGTCACGCTATAGCTTAAACAAACGCTATAATTCACAACGAACGATTCACGTGCTTGACTCAATTGTCCGTCTCTATCTCTGTCTGCAATTCAATTCCATTGTTGCCGTCACTTCTTGGCGGTCTTATATACAAGAATACCGCACATCTAGTAAACACTAGAAACACGAGAATATCATGTCGTGTTACTAGCGTCATGTGACTTCCGCTGTCGTAACATAATGTGCAATAACTCATCAAAATGATGTATACTACAGTCAGTTCTACAGGATGTACAACAACTCATCACAGCGATGTATACTACAGTCAGGTCTACAGAATGTACAACAACTCATGAAAACGATGTATAGTACAGTCGGGCCATCATAATGTACAACAACTCATGAAAACGATGTATAGTACAGTCAGTTCTACAGGATGTACAACAACTCACCAAAACGATGTACAGTACAGTCAGGCGTACAGAATGTACAACAACGCATCACAGCGGTGTATACTACAGTCAGGTCTACAGAATGTACAACAACTCATCAAAACGATGTATACTACAGTCAGACCTACAGAATGTACAACAACTCATCAAAACCATGTGCACTACAGTCAGGCCTACAGAACGATCACACAAGTGATCAAAACGAAGATAAGAAACTCCTTAGAAAATTCGAATTTGTTGAGTAAATTTATCTAAAAAACACACAGTTTCCAATTTACAGTCAGAAGCTACATCTTCAGGAAATCTATTAAAAACTCCCACAGTCAATATGAATACAGGTGTGGTGATTTTCCCAGGTGGAAGAGGTTTAGCAGTAACGAAACAAAACTAGCTATTTCTGTTGGAGCACGTTCCTGCAGCTGTTGTGTATAATAACAAACGTGACTACAGCCAGAGAAGCTTAAAACATGTTCAACTGAAGCCAACGTGCCACGTAAGTAACATGTTTGAGAATAAAATAACTCTAAGTGGGACAAATCCTGGGTCAGGGTAATGTAAACATGTGTATCTTTATATAGAAAACTTATCTCAGTGTCCTTTTCTAAAAATACAAGTTACTCTATCTCTTCTTTAGAGGAAACAAGTCAGTGTAACTGTTCCACAGAGAAAACAAGTCGCTGTATCCATGCCCTAATTTTAGATATACACGACTGTCTAAGTTTAATGCGAGAGTTAAGTTTAGTTATGTTCAGAAACAATAGTTTATAGCAGGTTTCTTTACGTACGTTGGATAGTTCCATTATTGTGATTTGGCGCTTCTGTTATTGCGTCATGTTAATAGAACCTTCTAAGTGTTTTCGTTGTTTTGATCGAGTATTATTACATCATAATATCGCGTAGTTTGTAGCGAGTAAGTAAAACAAAGATAAACAGTTAGTTAGATAGACAGCTAGAGTTAGATTGTATGTTTGTGAGTTTAGCTGTAATTTTGTCTTCTCAATTGTATTCTAAAGTAATTGAACAAACCTGTGTTAACTTTGACAAAAAAAGAGACGATTTTTGAAAGCTCTGGATAAAACTGTGGTGATTTACTGTATAACAGTGGGAAACAATTGACAAATAGACCTATGTACACACACAGCTCCAGTGGTGGTGATACACGCAAATACACTAAATAACCATGTCGATTGACTTTGGTAAGTGGATAGAGAGAGGAGAGCGACCTGGGCTTAAAGATGGTGATCTACGAACGTTTGTTAAACAACAACTGAACCTAGAGAGAGAGAAGAGTATAGGCAGAGAAGAAAGAGAGAAAGACTGAAGGGAGAAAAGGAAAGAGAGGAGAGACTGAAAAGCTCACCCAACAGCAAGACGAAGGATTCAAGAATGACAATGGGGTCAGGGCCAACTGAACCAAGATGCCCAACTTTTATTAACAGAAATACGATATAGATGCTTTCCTGGAGAGGTGTGAAAGATTCGCCCACAGTCATAATTGGGACAAATGTGACTGGGCAGTCTGTCTCAGCCCACTTCTCACAGGTAAAGGCTTACAAGTATATGCAGGCATCACATCAGAAGATGTCATGGATTATGATAAGTTAAAAGTGGTGTTATTGAAATTCAGAGAAGTCAGACCAGACACTGGAGAAACTGTATTTCAGTTTGTAGCACATCTGCGGCGTTATTTCACCAGACAGACTGATATTGCCAGGTGTGAAAATAGTTTTAAAGGACTGGCAGATCTACTAATATGTGAAAATTTTATGATCACATACTCCACTGACATGTCACTGTTCCTAAAGGAGAGAGCACCAAAAGACGTGGATGAGATGATCAAGCTGGCGGAAGTCCATGGCGGGAGTATAACTAGCAAGTCCAAGAATAACCAGTTAAAGTTGAAACCAGGGGGGCTGACCAGAAACAGGAGTCACCAAAGGTGGCAAGAACTTAACAGACAAAATGGAGATACTATATGTGTTATAAAATTGGGCATATTGCATGTGAGTGCAAGTCTGTCACCAGAAAGTAACAGCAGAAATTTCATCATATAGCAGCTTGAGCTATCTACAAAGATGATGCTGCCAGAAGAAACTGAATAAAGACAACTTAGCAGATTGATCACAAGAAGGGTTATCACCATAATTAAACAGTACATGATTGATGGTGAGCTAAAATGAGCAAATGTATCAACAGTGGCAGTAGTGATAGAAGCATATGACAAATATCAAGAGGTGCCAACCCACAATATGCTAGTAGGTGAAGGTTATGTCGGGGAAAAGAAAATGAAAATTCTATGAGACAAGTGCAGCAGTGAGAGCCAGTTTACTATCTAATGACCAGATGACAGGCAAAGGTATGTCTATGTGTGCTGATTGATGGGACAGTGAAAAATGACAAACATCAAGAGGTGTCAACCCACAGTAGGTGAAAGTTATGTCGGGGAAAAGAAAATGAAAATTCTATGAGACAAGTGCAGCAGTGAGAGCCAGTTTACTATCTAATGACCAGATGACAGGCAAGGTATGGCTATGTGTGCTGATTGATGGGACAGTGAAAAAGTTTTTTCCCATAGCAAGAATAATGGTAGACACTCCATACTACGTGGGAGACCTTGAGGCCATGTGTATGAAGTCACCAATCTAAGACTTGGTGATTGGAAATATACCAGGCAGTGTAACTTTGGAGGAACCAGACAGAAGGAAGACTGTTGAAGTATCTACAGTCACCACTAGAGCTCAAGAAAAGAAAAGCAAGTAAGACATCAAGCCTCGAAAGGTGATATCCCGAATGTAGGTTTACAGGAACTGAAGGAAGCACAGAAAAAAGACCACTGACTGCAGAAACTTTGGGAGAGTCTCGAAAGATGACATCTCAAATTTAGGTTTACAAGAACTGAAGGAAGCACAGAAGAAAAACAATTTATTTCAGAAACTTTGGAGCAGTGCCAAGAGAAAGTAGAGCACAAGACAAAGGACTTAAGGAAGAAGGATTGTAAGAGAGTGTTGTACCAGATATATTAAGGTAGTTATTCTTGGAAAGTTAAACAGATCAAAGTACCAAGAGAATACTGGAATAAAGTGATGAAGTTGACTCAAGAGTTGATTGCGGGAGGACACCTAAGAGCATAGAGAATGGCAGATATAATCACCAGCAAATTCCATTGGCCAGGTGTCATTGGAGATGTGACCAGATTCTGCAGGTCATGTGTCATCTGCCAAAGGATGATACCTAGAGGAAAGTAACCAAGGTGCTACTGGGTGAGATGCCTCTCATAGAAGAGCCATTCAGCAGTTTAGCTGTAGACTTGAATGGACCACTAGCACCTGTACCTGACAAGAGCAACTTGTATTTGCTGACAGTAGTCGACAATGCATAACACTGGCAAAGATAGATGCAGAGAGAGTAGCAGCAGCCCACCTGTAAGTGTTCTACAGAGTAGGATATCTGAGTGACATAGGAACCCAGACTACTTCAGAACTGATGCTTGTTGCAAGAGTGTGCAGACTCATCAGCACTAGGCAGCTTTCTACCACCCTGTACAACCCTAGATGTAATATACTTGGTGAGAGAGTAAACATTCTTAAAGAGCATGCTGAATTTGTGACAAGAGAGACCACATAACAGGGATAAGTTCCTGCAGCCAGTATTATTTGCTTACTGAGAAGTCCCGCAACAAGTACAGGAGTTTCACCCTTTGAGTTACTGTACAGAAGAAAAGTACGAGGTCCGAAACAGATATTGAAATAACTGTGGATAGGAGAAGAAGAGTCAGGACAAAGAATAATAATTCGTCTTGTCAATTGTGTTCCAAAGTAATTGAACCAGCTTGTGTGGACTTTGACGTAAAACGATTATTTAAAGCTCTGGATACAACTGCAGTGATTAACTTTATATGTTTGACTTGTTTTAATATATTGTTTTAAAATAAGTGGACTGTGTGCTGTCCGTTTATTGTTGAAATTTATCACCAACAAGTCACAGATACCTACTGTAAGGAATCCGGCCCAACCATAACTACAAAAACCTGACACCTAGAGATACTTAAACCTGCAACCCTCTCTACATAAAGTACAAGTCACTCTACCTGTTCCTTAGAGAAAACATGGAGGTCTACTTTTGCAGTTATGGATCATTGAGTTCATTGGTTAATTACTGCCTTCAGTGAGTGACTGGCAGCCTGAATTACGCCTTCCTTTGTTTAACCAATACGGTTAAGCAAAACGCGTATGTTTTTTTTTCCTTTAAAATGCTGAAATTTCGTTCAGGTAAACTTTTATAATCACGACATAGAACTTCATATCGGAAAGTCTTGAAGTGTAAACCTCACGAAAATAGCCTCACTTACAAGATCAAGAGGGTATTCGAGAGTAAGGTGATTAATTATGCAAGACCATCATTTGTGAGTTTGCTACACAGTTAACCTGAAGTCTTACATGCACATACATCGTAACCGTGGTTAGCCAGAAGCTGTACTCATATAGTGCGTCGTAACCATGATTAACCGGAAGTTATACTCGTACAGTACGTAGTGATCGTGGTTAACCGGAAGTTGTAATCGTATAGTGCGTAGTGATTGTGGTTAACCGGAAATTGTACTCATATAATACGTAGTGATCGTGGTTATCCGGAAGTATAATATAATACGTAGTGATCGTGGT
>NW_013670135.1:0-2992 GCF_000517525.1 Limulus polyphemus | reverse complement strand
ATAATAACCACTTGGACTGTGGTTAAACAGATGTTATACACACATTTTATACAAGGACTAGTCCTTCTGAATCTGACCAGGACAACAACCCTACCATACAATAATAATCACTTGGACCGTGGTTAAACAGATGTTTCTGTTGTACACATATTTAATACAAGGACTAGTCCTTCTGAATCTGACCCTAGGATTTGGGTATAGCCATTACAAATTTTAAACTATACAGCAGAGGAAAGGCAGACAGCATGCAGTACCTGCCACCCGAAGGGCTTTTGTCTTCAAACCAAATAACAAGAGTGATTGTCACTTTTATAACATGTCCAAAAGTGCAGTGTATGCAGTCTCATGTATTCTTCAATCCACATCCAGATATACTATCCATTAGGCCAAACTTGCTCTATAATTTCAACCAGTTGGCTTATTTTGTAAAATTAATAAACAAACTTCTAACTCTAGTTTATAATAAATACCAAATCAACAACATTCTTATTATTGAAACTGATCAACAAAATTGTGATAACACTGTCTTACTTCCAGATAAGATGGACCAAAAAAGTGTCGGTTTGGCCTGTTGGTTTTGCCTCAAGAATGTACGCCATTGGGTCTCCGATTGTACAGAATGGAAATGTAGTCGGCTTTCATGATGGTTTTCGAGGTTAGTACATTTCACTCATAATTTAATCTACTGTGTTAGATGTCAAGGGTCACCATGAGAAGAAATAAAGAGAAATATAATCAGGAATACAGTCATCTGTAAAATTATTAAGTCCTTTAGTTTTTAGTTACACACTAAAGTAAAAGCTGTTACAGAGGATTAGTTGCTTTTTAAAATAATATCCAAATAGTAATGCAGAGGAAGGTTGCTGAGGGAGTATAAGCGTCATCTTTAACACCTACACATCTGCTTCTCTGTGAACACACAACTAGTTCATAGTGCAATGCCACAAGGGATACTTATGGTAGGACATATATCAACACCATTAGAACTCTCAAAGGGGTGGTGTAAAGCTATCTAAACGGCACGAGTACTCTCAAAGGGGTGGTGTAAAGCTATCTAAACAGCACCAGCACACAGTCAAATTGTCCAAGAACCCTCCAATCCCACCCATAAGTTAAATGGGATTGTTAACATATCCAATCCAACTGCTTAAAAATCAAATTCAGTCTGATAAGGGAGCAAGAACACAAAAGCACAAGCACCTCTCTAGATACAAGGTGAGAGAAAGCCAAGTTGCAGAAAACTGAAAGATTCTTTGCTTATTACAAATGAAGTTTGTTACAGCATTGGACAAGGCCTGATATGTTTCCGAACAGAAGCTTGTATCAAATTTACAACATTGTACACGTAATGTAAATAATGCTTTTTGTTGGGCTATGTGGTTGTCATAAAGTGAAGAGTAAAACGAAGTAAACTGAAATTGGTATCAGGAGAATGTACGGATATCAGTTACACAAGATAAAAAAAAAAATTTTGTAATGTATGGCCAGAACCCCAAAAAGATGTATGATCTATAAAGAAAGAAACCAGTGTTCATGTTATCTCCTTCTCCATCATACCCAAGAAGTTACCTCAATATACATAAACATTTGTACATTTGATTTGCTTAAACGTGGTCTTTGAAACCAAAGTCTGTTTAAATTGAAGTGCTTGTGGAAAGTATAATCTAATACTGATCTTGTCGTCCTATACAGAAGCTTTTTACAAAGGAAATTATGGTGTTGGATAATAGTGTGTAACTATAGTCATCTTAATTAATACAACCATCAATAGAGGAAATATGTTCTTATAAAGTGCAATTAAACTTTGTAATAACTTCAACCAAAGCTATACAAGTCAGGTTGAAACTTGTAAAACATTCTAAATTAGCAATGTTTCAAAATCACTCTTTGTTACTGAGTGTCACTCTATATCAGGTAACGAAGACCAGGCTAGAAAGTTTGCTATAGACATGGCAGGCTTTGCTGTCTCCATTCCATTCCTTTTCAGAAGACCACATGCCACCATGGGTTGTAAACAAGGGTTCTTAGAAGACCAATTCTTACTGAGCTTGGAAGTTAGTATAGATGAACTGGAGCCCAAGGCTGAAAACTGTGTACAGGTATTTGAAGATCAATTATTTCAGAAAGAACGTAAAAGATAACTATAACCCATAGCTAACCACTGTGTACAGGTAAGTGTAAACAAAGAAAATATACAGTCCAAGTATAACAACCCACAGCTGACCAGTATGTACAGGTAAATAAAGAACAATTAATAGTTAACTGTAACAAAAAAGTGAAGAGCCCAAATATAACAATAACCTATAACTGACCAGTACGTACAGTTAAATAAAGAACAATTAATAGTTAACTGTAACAAAATAGTGAAAAACCCAAATATATCAAGAACCTATAACTGACCACTGTGTACAGGTAAATACAGAATAATTAAAAATTAACTGTAACAAAAAAAGTGAAGTATGTGTGAGCCACTTGCTACTAGATGTTAAGGAATGGATATGTGAGCCACTTGCTACCAAAGGTTAAGGAATGTATATGTGAGCCACTTGCTACTAGATGTTAAGGAATGGATATGTAAGCCACTTGCTACTAGATGTTAAGGAATGGATATGTAAGCCACTTGCTGCTAGATGTTAAGGAATGGATATGTGAGCCACTTGCAACTAGATGTTGAGGATTGGATATGTGAGCCACTTGCAACTAGATGTTAAGGAGTGGATATGTGAGCCACTTGCAACTAGATGTTGAGGATTGGATATGTGAGCCACTTGCAACTGGATGTTAAGGAGTGGATATGTGAGCAACTTGCTACTAGAGGTTAAGGAATGGATATGTGAGCCACTTGCAACTAGATGTTAAGGAATGGATATGTGAGCCACTTGCAACTAGATGTTAAGGAATGGATATGTGAGCCACTTGCAACTAGATATTAAGGAATGGATATGTGAGCCACTAGCAACTAGTTGTTAAGGAATGGATATGTGAGCCACTT
>NW_013670134.1:77618-88148 GCF_000517525.1 Limulus polyphemus | reverse complement strand
AACACATATCTAGTAAATGCTAGGGCATTCTTGAAGGAACAGGATATTTCTAGAAAGAGGTGGCGTGATACTTGTCGCATGACTTCGCTGACGCAACAATATTTTTTAGTTTATAACTCTGAGATTCTAACTTTTAGGTACGTAGCTGAACAACTTAAGTCAGGAAACCACGTTCGGCCGGAAACGTTCGAGTGTGTTACGATCTATTTTAGTGATATCGTTGGGTTTACTTCCTTGTCAGCTGAAAGCACGCCTATGGAGGTAAGAAACAAGAAAAAATGATAGCTTTAAATACTTTAACTTTTATAATTATATTCTAGACTTTTAGGCCTAATGTTGGGATTCTACTGAAACGATTAGAAAATAAATATAGTGATTAACTTCGTCTGCAGTTTAGTATTTGTTTGTTTGTTTTCAACCAAAGCCACATTCGGGCTATCTGCTGTGTCCACTATGGAGAATCGAACCCAGAATTTTAGGAGACGCAGTTTTTAATACTTCCAATAGTGCACCTTGCTTGCATGTCAAACGTTGAACTGGTTCTTTAGAGTCCTAGATAATATTCCGTTGTCTCAACCTCCAAATCTTAGTAATGCCACTGTTCTTTGTAACCCACTCCTTTGGGTTATCCGGTTTGAGAGGTAATCCACCCATATAAGTAATCATCTGATCTGGGTTATCCGGGTTGAGGGAAAATATCAACCCATGTTAGTAATCCTGTTAGCACCACTGTATTGTTTTAACCCACTGATCTGGGTTATCCGGTTTGGGAGGTAATCCACCCATACATGTAATCAGTTGATCTGGGTTATTCGGTTTAAGGGATAATCCACCATGTCTGTAATCCTGGTAGCACCACTGTATTGTTTTAAGCCATTGATCTGAGTTATCCAGTTTCGGGTCACTATTAGCCTATGTCATTAATCCAAAGCAATGAAAGAACCATATGACGTCATTGTTTCGTTAAAACCATTGAGGAATTAAATGGCTTCAGTGTTATTGCCAGTTTTCTGGACGCTTATGGCATAATACATCTGGAGGTGAGGGGAGAACACATTAATACGAACTTTAATAGCATGCATAATGTATCTGGAGGTGAGGGGAGAACACATTAATACCAACTTTAATGTATCTGGAGGTGAAGGGAGAACACATTAATACCAACTTCAATGTATCTGGAGGTGAAGGGAGAACACATTAATACCAACTTTAATGTATCTGGAGGTGAAGGGAGAACACATTAATACCAACTTTAATGTATCTGGAGGTGAAGGGAGAACACATTAATACGAACTTTAGTCTTCGTTGATGTATTTTACTTAGAGATATATCTACGTAGAGGTATTTTATTTAGTGATATGTTAAAACTTCTTCGTTTGTGTAAGTTTAGCTGTGTTCTATATTTTTTACCAAACTGCGTAAATACTTAGATCCTAACAGTGGTCCATAAGAATAAAGTTGGCCTGTATGATTAGACACGAGCTAGTGAACCTGTGTTTTTCATATTGGTCTGTATGATTAGACACGAGCTAGTGGATTTGTGTTTTTCATATTGGTCTGTATGATTAGACACGAGCTAGTGGATTTGTGTTTTTCATATTGGTCTGTATGATTAGACACGAGCTAGTGGATTTGTGTTTTTCATATTGGTCTGTATGATTAGACACGAACTAGTGGATTTGTGTTTTTCATATTAGTCTGTATGATTAGACACGAGCCAGTGGAATTGTGTTTTTCATATTAGTCTGTATGATTAGACACGAGCCAGTGGAATTGTGTGTTTCATATTGGTCTGTATGATTAGACACGAGCCAGTGGACCTGTGTTTTTCATATTAGTCTGTATGATTAGACATGAGCTAGTGGACATGTTTTTTTCATATTGGTTTATATGATTAGACACGAGCTAGTGGAGTTGTGTTTTTCATATATTTTTATTAGAAATGACCCCTGACCATAAGAAAAACATGCAGTTTTCAAACACGTTTTATGTATTGAGTATTTAGTTGATTAACATATCGGTTAAAACGTCGTTCTTTTTTTTACAGGTCGTGAATCTGTTAAATGACTTGTACACGTGCTTTGACGCCATTATTGAGAATTATGACGTATACAAGGTGAGGGACTTCCGTATGATATGAGAAAATTTGTTTTTATATTTCATTGTAAATCAATTTTCTGTATTACTTTAACATCTTAGAAATAATACCGACCCTAACTAATCAAACGAACTTCATGGAAAGTACTCATACTATCACCGTTCTCCATTTTGTGTCTAATATTTTTTGTAACATATTTTCATACTATCACCGTTCTCAATTTTGTGTCTAATACTTTTGTAACATATTATTTCAAATTTCCTTAAGAATTTTGTTTTTGTGGCGTTTATTTTTTAGACACGTGAGCTTGATATTTTTATGAAACCGTTTTCCATTACTCTCACACAAATTTGTTTTAAAATCACCGTAGTACCCTAATCTCCTGAACTTTAACTATTAATACTGAGGAACGATCTTGTAATTACCAATAGTGTGGTGAGGATCGTTACTTATAGGGAAGAATGGATAACATCAAATGTCTGTTTGTAACCAAAAACAAAAACAATTACAGCCACTAACTCGCGTTGTTCATTGTCGAAAGTTGGCGCGAATGTTTTGTTGTGTTTTTACGTAGCAGCAATGATTTAAATATTATAATTATTTGTTTAAAACTTTAACTCAAGAAATTGATAGTTGTTATTCGGCTTTGAAATATATTCAACATATACTGAATACTTCTGTTAAATCAGAAGGCTAGGTTCCCTCACATTGAAGATGATTGGTTAAGACACTTTGATATATCCAACATATACTGAATATTTCTGTTAAATCAAAAGGCTAGGTTCCCTCACATTGAAGATGATTGGTTAAGACACTTTGATATATTCAACATATACTGAATACTTCTGTTAAATCAGAAGGCTAGGTTCCCTCACATTGAAGATGATTGGTTAAGACACTTTGTTCGAAGTATATATATATATATATATATATGGAAAGTGTTGCGTTTAAAACGCCTCCTCGAAAGAAAAAATACATTTTGATTTTTCAGCTCCTTATTCTGTAAGTTAATAATAAAGGAAAGAGTTTTACCAATTTTAATCAAAATTAAAATTATGTCGTCTGAATTAATATTAATTAACGATCAAATGGAGCTACCTACTTAGATCGAAACTAAGAATCAACGTGATAACGAGTACGGCTAAATAAGGGTACTTATAAAAAAATTAGAATACATTTTCGTCAGTTCGGAACCCTTGCTGCTAGCGATATTTTCGGCCGTAAACCCAACAGTATCTCACGAGGTTCGGCCAGCCTAGGAGATTTAAGTTATTTCTCAGTACCTTTATGTTAAGCAAACAGTGCAAAATAATCTATAGCTATGTCTAAAACATATTCGGCAATGATGGGCCTAGCAATACGCTATATACATGTTATTAATAGTTCAACTTTTATCAGTGTAAAAGTAATTACACCTATACTTTACTGTCTATGCAATTAGTATTTTAACATTTACTATGTATTGTGTACGTCATTACTATTGATCCGTTGCTTACCATCGCAAACTAACCCGCTACAAACTTCTTCTTAGACGGAGAATAACTAAACGATCACAATATTAAGTTGGTATATATATATTTGAAATTAAAGTACATTTAGGCTTTAAATCATTAGATTAAGCTTGAGGTAATATTCTGTTCTTCATTAGGTGGAAACTATTGGCGACGCCTACATGGTGGTATCTGGACTACCTATCAGAAATGGGAACGAACACGCGAATGAAATCGCTCGAATGGCTTTGTCACTGTTACATGCTATTGACAGATTTACAATTCGTCATCGACCAGACAAGAAGCTTCAGCTTAGAATTGGAATCCATTCTGGTGAGTGTCTAACACGGAAACTTGAGAACTAGAATTGGTAGACTAGAAGAAAGGTGTCTATTCAACACCACTGAATGCTAACTCCTGGGCTACAAATAATGAGATCGATCGTAACATTATAACGCTCACACTGTTCAAAAGACATGATCGCTGACGGGGTCTGCTCCCGAAGACTGCTAGTTGAGTGTCCTAGCCACCAGGCGATTTTAGCGTACAAGTACAGTCATATTCGATTCTTTTTGTAACCTAGCGACGTTGGTATTGGAACTTGAACGTGCTTCTAAACATCGTAGATTAAGTATAAACATTAAATTATTATTATATTATATTTGTATTATTTTGGAATGTAACTCAAAAGTACTGAAAACTGAAGTTGTAAATTTACATTTTTTTTTATGAAAATGAAACAAATGTTACAAAGATTTTAATATTATTACAAAGAAAGTTGTTAGAGTAAAACTATAATATTTATTTTTCATGCGACATTTCTTGAAAACAAAACATAGCAAAGTAATCTATCGACTTGTTAGTATAACCAGAGTAACAACAATAATTACTTACTTGTTAGTATAAGCAGTGTAACAACAATAGTTACTTACTTGTTAGTATAAGCAGTGTAACAACAATAATTACTTACTTGTTAGTATAAGCAGTGTAACAACAATAGTTACTTACTTGTTAGTATAAGCAGTGTAACAACAATAGTTACTTACTTGTTGGTATAAGCAGTGTAACAACAATAGTTACTTACTTGTTGGTATAACCAGAGTAACAACACTAGTTACTTACGTCTTCGCATAACCAGCGTAACAAAAATAGTTACTTACGTGTTACACACTTGACTTGTTAGTATAACCAGAGTAACAATAATAATTACTTACTTGTTAGTATAAGCAGTGTAACAACAATAATTACTTACTTGTTAGTATAAGCAGTGTAACAACAATAGTTACTTACTTGTTGGTATAACCAGTGTAACAACAATAGTTACTTACGTGTTAGTATAAGCAGTATAACAACAATAGTTACTTACTTGTTAGTATAACCAGTGTAACAACAATAGTTACTTGACATGTTAGACACTTGACTTGTTCGTATAACCAGTGTAACAACAATAGTTACTTGACGTGTTAGACACTTGACTTTTTAGTATAACCAATGTAACAACAATAGTTACTTGACTTGTTAGTATAACCAGTGTAACAACATTAGTCACTTATGTGTTAGACACTTCACTTGTTAGTATAACCAGTGTAACAACAATAGTTACTTGACGTGTTAGACACTTGACTTGTTAGTATAACCAGTGTAATAACAATAGTTACTTATGTGTTAGACATTTGACTTGTTAGTATAACCAGTGTAACAACAATAGTTACTAGACGTGTTAGACATTTGACTTGTTAGTATAACCAGTGTAACAACAATAGTTACTTACGTGTTAAACACTTGACTTGTTAGTATAACCAGTGTAACAACAATAGTTACTTACGTGTTAGACACTTGACTTGTTAGTATAACCAGTGTAACAATTATAGTTACTTGACGTGTTAGACACTTGACTTGTTAGTATAACCAGTGTAACAACATTAGTTACTTATGTGTTAGACACTTGGCTTGTTAGTATAACCAATGTAACAACAATAGTTACTTACGTGTTAGACACTTGACTTGTTAGTATAACCAGTGTAACAACAATAGTTACTTACGTGTTAGAAACTTGACTTGTTAGTATAACCAATGTAAGAACAATAGTTACTTGACGTGTTAGTCACTTGACTTGTTAGTATAACCAGTGTAACAACAATAGTTACTTATGTGTTAGACATTTGACTTGTTAGTTTAACCAGTGTAACAACAATAGTTACTTACGTGTTAAACACTTGACTTGTTAGTATAACCAGTGTAACAACAATAGTTACTTACGTGTTAGAAACTTGACTTGTTAGTATAACCAGTGTAAAAACAATAGTTACTTACGTGTTAGACACTTGACTTGTTAGTATAACCAGTGTAACAACAATAGTTACTTGACGTGTTAGACACTTGGCTTGTTAGTATAACCAGTGTAACAACAATAGTTACTTCACGTGTTAGACACTTGACTTGTTAGTATAACCAGTGTAACAACAATAGTTACTTACGTGTTAGACACTTGACTTGTTAGTATAACCAGTGTAACAACAATAGTTACTTATGTGTTAGACATTTGACTTGTTAGTATAACCAGTGTAACAACAATAGTTACTTACGTGTTAGAAACTTGACTTGTTAGTATAACCAGTATAACAACAATAGTTACTTACGTGTTAGACACTTGACTTGTTAGTATAACCAGTGTAACAACAATAGTTACTTGACGTGTTAGACATTTGACTTGTTAGTATAACCAGTGTAACAACAATAGTTACTTCACGTGTTAGACACTTGACTTGTTAATATAACCAGTGTAACAAAAATAGTTACTTGACGTGTTAGTATAACCAGTTTAACAACAATAGTTACTTGACGTGTTAGACACTTGACTTGTTAGTATAACCAGTGTAACAACAATAGTTACTAGACGTGTTAGACACTTGACTTGTTAGTATAACCAGTGTAACAACAATAGTTACTAGACGTGTTAGACACTTGACTTGTTAGTATAACCAGTGTAACGACAATAGTTACTTACGTGTTAGACACCTGACTTGTTAGTATAACCAATGTAAAAACAATAGTTACTTGACGTGTTAGACACTTGACTTGTTAGTATAACAAGTGTAACAATAATAGGTACCTGACGTGTTAGACACTTGTAGTTACAAATATTAAGAATTATCGGTTTGATACTTTCCAATAAGTTACATAATAAAAGACGTTAAAAGTATGTAATGAAACTGAGTATTTAGTGTTTGTCTGGTTTTTAGGGTCATGTGTTGCAGGGGTTGTGGGTCTGAAAATGCCAAGATACTGTCTGTTTGGAGATACTGTCAACACAGCGTCAAGGATGGAGAGCAACGGACAGGGTAAGAGCATCTGAAAAAGTGTAAAAATAATGAGTCGTTATCCTTATTATCCATGTTCTTAAAACTATATGAATACCTGTTTGTTACTTAATCAACCGAATCCGTACAACGGCTATTGTTACCTTTGGAGGAACCGTAAACCGTACCCACACAACGGTTATTTTCACCGTTGGAAGAACCATCAACCGTACCGCTACAACGGTTATTTTTACCGATGGAAGAACCATCAACCGTACCGCTACAACGGTTATTTTTACCGATGAAAGAACCGCAATAACCAAAGCTAATATCTGTCGAGTTCAAACAATCAATTTATTTAATCTTTACAAATTAATTTCATGATAACAGTTTATAAATTATCTTTCTCAGACTAATGTGATTAGATTTCTAATACATATCAAAAAAATTAATCGGAGAAAAAAATAATAAAATTCACCACGTTGCTAATAAGCCTAAAATTCGGGTTTCGATACATGCGATGGACAGAATACAGATGTCCCATAGGGTTTAACAACAACAATAAAAAAATCCTTATTAATATTTTTAATTTTATAGACTAAAAGTCTAATACCCCCCTCCTGTTTATCGAAATTGTTCAGCGCTTATAACGCAAAACATTGTGATTCGATCCTTGCAGTAAGCATAATATAGTGTGTTTAACAAAGGATAACAAGACCATAAGGGGCCATGTGGTTAAAATGTTTTTAAAATAACTTTACTAGGATCATTGTAATGGTAAAAATAATTCCAAATTTTTACATACTTTAAGAGAATTAATTATTTTGTAGTTTTGCTTTATTTACTCAGATGCTGATGCTATTTTGTAGTTTTGGTTTATTTACTCAGATGTTGATGCTATTTTGTAGCTTGGGTTTATTTACTCAGATGCTGATGCTATTTTGTAGCTTGGGTTTATTTACTCAGATGCTGATGCTATTTTGTAGTTTGGGTTTATTTACTCACATGTTGATGCTATTTTGTAGTTTGGGTTTATTTACTTAGATGTTGATGCTATTTTGTAGTTTGGGTTTATTTACTCAGATGTTGATGCTATTTTGTAGTTTAGGTTTATTTACTCAGATGTTGATGCTATTTTGTAGTTTGGGTTTATTTATTCAGATGTTGATGCTATTTTGTAGTTTGGGTTTATTTACTCACATGTTGATGCTATTTTGAAATTTTTGCCCTAATACTTTAAATATTCATTTTCGCCATAGCCATGAAAGTACATGTCAGTCACCAGACTAAGGTTATATTGGACGAGTTCGGGACGTTTGTTTTGAGTCTACGTGGAGACGTAGAGCTAAAGGTAAGAAAACTGTTTATTGGATTTCACATAAAGCTACACGTGGAGACGTAGAGCTAAAGGTAAGAAAACTGTTTGTTGGATTTCACATAAAGCTACACGTGGAGACGTAAAGCTAAAAGTAAGAAAACTTTTTGTTGGATTTTACACAAAGTTACACGTGGAGACGTAAAGCTAAAAGTAAGAAAACTGTTTATTGGATTTCACACAAAGCTACACGTGAAGACGTAGAGCTAAAGGTAAGGAAACTGTCTGTTGGATTTCACACAAAGCTACACGTAGAGACGTAGAGCTAAAGGTAAGAAAACTGTTTATTGGATTTCACACAAAGCTATACGTGAAGACGTAGAGCTAAAGGTAAGAAAACTTTATTGTATTTTATACAAAGCTACACGTGAAGACGTAGAGCTAAAGATAAGGAAACTGTCTGTTGGGTTTCACACAAAGCTACACGTAGAGACGTGGAGCTAAAGGTAAGAAAACTGTTTGTTGGATTTCACACAAAGCTACACGTGGAGACATAGAGCTAAAAGTAAGAAAACTGTTTAGTGGATTTCACACAAAGATACATGTGGAGACGTAGAGCTAAAGGTAAGAAAACTTTTTGTTGGATTTCACACAAAGCTACACGTGGAGACGTAGAGCTAAAGGTAAGAAACTGTTTGTTGGATTTCACACAAAGATACATGTGGAGACGTAGAGCTAAAAGTAAGAAAACTTTTTGTTGGATTTCACACAAAGCTACACGTGGAGATGTAGAGCTAAAGGTAAGAAACTCTTTGTTGGATTTCACACAAAGATACATGTGGAGACGTAGAGCTAAAGGTAAGAAACTGTTTGTTGGATTTCACACAAAGCTACTGGATGGCTCATCTTCATAGAATTATCCGTCCCTAATTTTGATGTGATAGACTGGAGGGAAGGCAGATAATCAACACCACTCATTGGCAACACTTGACCAACGAACAATATAATTGGCCATTTCATTATAACGCTCCCACGGCTGAAAGGGCGAATATGTTAAACGATGGGTTTCGTTCCCGCAATCGACAGCTTGCGAGTCGAGCTCTTTAACCACCAGGACATGCTAACCTAGCCAACACTTGGACTACGCTTGTCAGACCGAATAGTGGGATTTGATCGTCACTCTTATACTGCACCAAAAGTGCGGATTGTGATTTGTTTTTGTTTTTACAGTAACGAGTTGAAAGTCCCCTCAGATTCAAAGTCTCACATTCTAACAACGGCCCAGATAATTAGAAAAGTCACACTTACACATATTATATACTTACATCATTAATCAAGGTTTAAGTGTAATTGGCAATTTATAATGATTATACATTGCGATTATAAATAAAACCTGATATTTTAATGAAATTATTTTTTCTTGAAAACTACATGTCACAGGAAATCAGAATTTACCACTGTCACTGTAAAAACCGTAAGATGTATTCAGAATATTGAGATGCTGAGGAAATTAATTTACCCGAAAGGAGGCCGAAGGCCGCCTAGAAAGGTCGCCTTTTTTAACCACTCGCACCACAATACAGTAGTGCGTTGTTTGTCAGTCAGTCAGTAGACAGTAAAATAACGTCACATAAGGGACGCTTAACGTTGAAATTTGTACTGTTGTGACGTCAGTAATACGTGGGCATGGCATGAATTACGAGAAAGAATTATACACTCTGTAGGCTACAACATATGAACTTCAAACACAACAAATAAAAATATTTGTTACCCTTAATTTGGGTTTTATTTACTCTTGAAACAGAACACTTTCTAGTTGAATCAATGAACAAATAATGGATATCAGTGGATCTATCCTCGCTCTTGTATTTACAAAGATTTGTTGCTACACTGTCCTTTCCTCCCCCAAACGCCACAAAAACCGTGTGAACACGGAGTAGGAGAAAGTATACGTGGTGCAACAAATAAGTAAAATTAATTTGATGCAGCGTGGTAAAAAAAGTTTGATCAAAAGAAGCAGAAAACATGTCTATATTATTTTGTTCACAACGACTAGAGAAACCTACAGACGGGAAGTTCTGAAACGTTGTGAACTTATGTTTTATATATTAGTGCTAATATGTTTATTAAAAACACCATATTGTTACGCCTCCGTCATTAGTTAATTTTCCGTAAAAATTCTTTCCGAAGAACCTTTAGCGATACAAGTCCTTTCCTAAATAAAACGCGTTTATTCTTTCTGAATACAACTTTGAAATACACTTAATTTCCACAGTCACTCTATAGCAAACGCTGTAATTCACAACGAACGACTCACGTGCGCGACTC